>NC_091931.1:21059153-21146653 GCF_041260155.1 Ptychodera flava
ATGTAAGCAGAGTAGTAGTATATGCAATGTATGAAAATCAACGTATATATCTCATATCAAGGTGGCTCAATGGTGAACATGTATGCAATGAATATTGCAAGATTCAAGAAATACGGTGCAGCTGTGAAAAGCGACGGATTGTTTGGATTGCCAAGATGATTTTGTTTACGTCTGAACAGGTAAGCGGCCGTAGTAATATAATTTCTATTAGTACGCACCTCGAAAGTGAAAGACTTAAACGTTTGCCTAAAACTTTCCTCATCATTACCTTCATCATTCTCTTACCAAATTAAGAATGAAAATCACGGTCACCGTGCAAAGTTTGGTACCGGAGAAACAAATTACCTAAGATTTACTGATATTTGAATTCAAAATGGCCGTCATCCGTGTGTTTACTCTTTGGGGACAAATAAAATTTTCGATTTGCGGAAAACTAAGACGATGAAAACTTTTCTCACTCGAAGTTCTTTAAAATAAGCCCCAGCAAGTGGTAGATTAGAAAAGAACTGTAAAAAGTTAAGAGTATGTCTGGCCCCCAAGCGCATTCTACTTTAAGAAGCAGATATGTGAAGGATTATATCATTGAATGTTCTTGTCGCTAAAGTCACTGTAAATTTTGAACTCCGTGATTATGTAAATATTGGTTAAGTAGGATCGGGCACGGTCCACTCGTGACCGTGGATCGGGGGAAGTCGTGAAACTTATCACGAGATCAGGATATTGTAAGTAGTGTTCTTGGTTATATGGCTAAATTAAGGCACCGGAGAAACTGTAAAATTATTGGAATCAAAGTAAAAAATCCTTGTTCCGGTTAACCCTATTTCGCTAATGACTTTCACAATCGTTGGACACAGGGAAACAGATGTGTAAAACATCAGTACACAGTTTGGCCAATGGTTTCATGTTAGATATTTATTTTATCCCGTTTGTTTTTAGTCACACTATTCCATTGAAAAGGGAGCAGCTCTCCTCGGCATGGGTACCAACAGTGTTGTCCAGGTCAAATGTGATGAAAGGTACGTTTTGGTTGAAAAGTGGCAGTTAACAGTCAGACTTCGCATCATGGCATTTCTTTGTGTTGTACATACAACCCGAAAGGGTGCTAAACAACAATTTATTGAAGCCTGACGATACATTTTAGTGATCTTTCATACTTCTTTGCACTCAGATGCTTTTGAAAAACAGTTATAGCTCTAAGAAATGCGTTTCGAGTGTTCGAAAGCAAATGTTTGCCAAGCTCATTCACACCAAAGATGCTAAACGGAAACAATTTTTGTTTTCGATTATTAGGGGTAAAATGATTCCTGAAGACCTAGAGGAAAAGATTATTGCAACAAAGGAAAAGGTATAAGACAACCACTTCATATGTCTTGATATTGTCATGCAACTTTGTCTTGTTTTATTAGACTTTCTCATCGCTCAACTAAATATTGATTTCTTATCAGTCAGTAAGATGTCACCAGTGTATTGTATGTGTATGTCATCATTATCATCATCACCATCATCATCATCATTGTGTAATAATAAGCGATAACAGAAAGATGAACTGGATAATTAATGTGACAGTAGATACTACTTTTCAAACCTTTTATTTTGCGTATTGTTGTTACTTAACATAATGATCTGACTTTTCTGTCATCTTACGACAAGGGCGTCAAAGTGGATTCATTCAAAATTGATTTACGAATTTTCCAATTTTCCCCCGGCAGGGCAACGTTCCCCTCTTTGTGAATGCAACGTGCGGTACTACAGTGCTGGGTGCCTACGATCCTGTGGACGAAATTGCAGACATTTGTGAAAAACATGGGATATGGCTGCACGTTGATGTAAGAACATCTTTTATCAGAAAACACACAGGGCATTTAGAACGTGCATCTTCAGACTGTGATCTTTCTATAAACTTTAAAAGGCCTTTGCAATTGTGATTTAATAGCCCCACTAACATTTAGACGCTCTATTACATATAAAGCGGGATAATATACTGTCTCAAACAAATTTTGGCTGGAAAATATTCCTGTTGTATAACAGAAATGACCTTATTTATATCACATAAAAAGCATAATTTTCAGAAAAATATTACACAGAAAACAAAATGATATACAATGTTCTCTTTCTCGAAATTAAATATTCTTGCCATCACATTTCTGATAAACAAAATGGCGCTTATTCCGTTTTGTGGACTTAACATGAAGTTCCTTGTCCGTGGAACTTGAACGACACTTTAGGGCAACTCACATTAAATTCGCAATTATTCCCTAATATTCTCCTTTCTTTAGCTCAGAATACACTCGTGACGTGCGACCGTGTCACCACTCGTCTTCGACTTGTACTTGTAAAATCTTCTTGTAGTGCCTCTTGACTTAATATATTTTAAACAGTTTTATCAAACTGTTGTGGCACCCCTTTTCCATAAAATTTACCTAAACAAGGTAGTTTCCCTGTACTTTCTGTAGGCTGCCTGGGGAGGTGGTGCGTTACTGTCAAGAAAGTGGAAAGAGCGTCTCTTTAAGGGAGTTGAAAGGTCAAACTCGTTGGCATGGTGCCTGCACAAGATGATGGGTGTACCGATTCAATGCTCAGCCTTTCTAATGAGAGATAATGTAAGTTCTGGACGAAGTTCGTCAATACATAACTTGTGGACATCATCGTGAATCTGGCAATACCTGAACATAATTTTTGCCTTTTTAAAGCGAAAGTTAATGCCCGGAATATTACAGTGTCGATCAAACCATTTCTTCAGCGTCACTTGATTTTGATTGAAAATGTAGTGTTATCTACATATACTACTGTATGTAAATAATTTTGGTGCTGGGGCGAAACAGTGAGGCGAAGTTACCATTCAGTGTTCTATTCACTTTAATATGTACAAGTAGTAACAGAAAAAGAGTCTGATTTTCGTCAACAAACCACAGGACCAGTCGGCAATTTCACCGAGAGTCCTTTTTTACACAGGTTGGACTGATGCATGAAGCCAACTGTTCCGAAGCAAAGTATCTCTTCATGCAGGACAAGTTCTACGACGTTTCCTATGACACTGGGGACAAAGTGTTCCAGTGTGGTCGCAAGGTGGATGCCTTTAAACTCTGGCTGATGTTAAAGGCCAAAGGTATTTCTGGAACAGAGGAAGAAACCAACATAAAGTTTGAAAATTCCAAGTAATTAAATGCAGTTCTTTGATTATTGTAGACTCGATCATTGAACTTTATGTCATTTGACCCCGAGTCGAACATCCTAAGTTATTAGAATCTTATTACCAATATTCCCAGGATAAGGTCGTGCGACTTCACACCTTATTCCCTGCATTTTAATCCTCGTCAAAGAATCATTTTGCAGCGCGCGTACAAATGGAAAGGATAAACCTAAACCTGCATGCACTAATCAATAATTATTGAAAATAATCTCTATTATTTCACTGACAGTGTTTCCCACTCTGTTTTTTTATATGTCCAAAATAAAACTTATTGATTGTCTCATCTACTCATCGACTTCTAAATATCTGTTTTGAACACCATAGCTGCATAGATTGTGGAATTGTGTTTCAAACACCCAAACCTTGTGATAAAAACTAATGCTAAAACACATACAAATGAAACATTCACAAAAACATATTCCAATTGATTTGTTTTACAGATATTTTGCCCAACTTATAAAGGGAAGACCTGGTTACAAATTTGTCGCAGAAGTGAGTAATTTTCAAATGTAACAGTACTATAGTGTTTTGATGGCTTTCTAATAATCAACCTACTTCTTTCCTTCTTTCAAGAACATACAGTATAAACACTTTAAGTTGCAGATTTTCAAAAAAGCCTGTTTGAAAATTTCTCACTTGATAATAAACTTAGATGTTATATTGTAAGCAAAAATACCTAGATTCCGCAAAACGATTCTGTAGAATTTTGAAAAAACGCCCAACGTTACAGTTTTAACGACGACCGCTCTTATAGGAATGTAAATCGTTCCGCAAAAAACGGAAAACACGATTAGAACTATTAATTTGGGATAATTGCATAGTGAAGTAATGTCGGTTTAATCTGCAAATGTAAGCTCAACGGTTTTTCATTTTAAGTTATACATTTATTTTAATGATTAATTTGTAACATTTTGCAACATTTTGCTATAGGGCACCTAACACTTTTGAGAAATTTGAACAATGTGAAGATACAATTATCCCAAATTAGTTTCAATCGTGTTAGAATCAGATGTAATTATTGCAATCTGTGTAAATAATGATTAATGTTTGAAGTTTTCACTCTTATTTTTAATCGTCCATTAAAATGAGTGATATGGCGACCATTTTCGTCTAACCGACAGCCGGAGTGCACCAATGTGTGTTTCTGGTATATCCCGCCATCTTTGAGGAATATGGAACAGAATGAAGACTTCAATTTGCTTCTAGGAAAGGTATGTGGTGAATCAATAGAGACGTATTACAAAGAATGGACAGCTAAATGCGTTATTTGCGGGAATTTGTTCTTAGAATGCGCCAGCAGGGAATAAGGTCACTCATGTGGCATTCCAGTAAACGTAAATCCACATTTACATATACATTTCAAACAGTGAGAGCTGAAAATTGTACCAAAAAGTATTGGGCAACAAAACTGTTTGCCATTTTCATATCACATCTTGTGTTTCCACAGTAAATGTAAATTAGGTCGACTGTTTCTTCAAATTTACACCAATTAATGAACGCAGTGTAGATGGGGAGCTCTTATACTGCGTTTAACAATCATATGTAAGGCCTACGTATGTAAATAAATACCGCAATAGGATCCAAGCTGACGTTTACTATCACGAAAGAATGTTGACCATGCAAAGGGTAATTTTCAAGACACCAACGTGTTTTACTTGTATGTTTTCCCTGTATAATGATAGATACATAGCTCTCTCTCTCATCACTAAAATATTGTCACATCTTTCCGTTGTTCATTAACAAACCCAGATCGAACAAAATATTGTCATCTTGCAGGTTGCACAAATCATAAAAGAGAGGATGGCCAAACAGGGCACGCTGATGATTTCCTACACGCCTCTTGGCAACTTGCCAAACTTCTTCAGATACGTCTTCAGTAATCCCAAGACAACCAAGCAAGACGTTGAATTCATCGTCAGTGAAACAGAACGACTAGGGCAACACATCACAGTAGATGAGTTGAGGGCCTACAAAACCGTCAATGATCCCTAAGATCAGATCTTAATATAATATTGGGAATAAACACATCGACGAACACATTTTGAAACGAAAAATCATGCTTTGAAGTAAATATTTTTTCCACGGTGATAATATCAAATTTAAAATGTTTTATAATGAAAATTCCACAGTTAAAGTTAATTTTCACAAAGATCTATGAAGAAGGATACAAAATATGTTTTCCGCTCTGTAACAATACTGTAACAATAATCGTGCAAACATTTGTGCTCACAGAAGTCCACAGTCGTTCTAAATGGATAGTAATTTTTTGTAATCTGGACCGTATGATGCAATGTTCAGTGAATAAAAACCTTCATGACATCTGAAAATGGCTTTCCCCTTGTGGTATGTACATTTAAAAAAAAAATTCCTTCTCTCACGTGACATATCGGAGACAATCGCCGCTTCGTTCGATACCGTCATTTATTTTGTTCTGTTAACCAAGTGTGTTCTCTTAATGTTCTGTCTTGAGTATGCTGAAGTACAGCCATGGCCTTTCCAACACAAATTGCACCGCGCAGAAAATGAATGCTGTGTTAACAAGCTGAATACCAGGTATTCTGTTATGTATTTTGGAGCAATACTAATAATTGCATAGATATAAAATACTGGAAAACAGCTAGAACAATGTAGAATAACAAAGGATGAAGCTATTAACCCCATCCATACTGTTGTCATAATGCTTTAAAAATTCTGCATTAATAAAACTCTGCGTGGAACCGTGTGTGCAACATTAGCTCTCACTGTGACCACTGGTATATTGTGTGAATGATACCTTTATAGTTGGTGAATTTGTTTTTCTAAAATACTCCCGCAATTGCTGTGATTGTATATCAACATAATCCTGGTGGAGCAAATCTGTGATACCAGTTCCAATAATTTTGCTCGGGCTGTTTATTATACCACCAGTCTGACAGATCATTGAATATCTTAACATTGGTTGGGTTCATGAAATTATTAAAATTAACATGATGAGGCGGCGGCTCTAGATCTGAATACAGATCTTTATTATATCACCAACCTAGCCCCAGGTGGCAATTACGCTCAGAATTGCACGCACAGGTATTGTAGCCTACAGAATAAGTTGATTTACGTAAATGACCGAATGCAAACGATCTATGCATATGGCACTTGATGAAGTCTCACCAAGTGTAACACAGCTGGGTCATGTTGTTGCAAAGACACTCGAACGTTATTCGAGGGTCTGTTGCTAACGCTAAATACTGTTTCAACGTCAGAGCTCAAGAGCATCTTCTTGCTGTGAGAATAATCTACTGTAGGCAGATCGAGCGGTATGAACCATCAATACAGTCAAGCGTTGTGAGTTAATCATTCACTCATCTCCACTCATCAGGGAACGAATATTGAAAGCAGAATTATTAATATCGATATTTTTGTAAATCGTGTTTTATATGTCGAGTTTTTATAGGTCGATTTTCTTTTCCGCACCACCAAAGTTAATAAGTCACTTAATAAGGCCATACTGTAAAATGATAGACGTGACGCTGCCGTCAAAAGCTAGCGCGCGATCTATTCCTGTGAGGAATGCGGTAGCGTTGTTAACTAATTCGGACATGTTTATTTTTGAGTCTCAATAATTATATCAGGTATATAGAAGTGGCAATGTTTTCATCTCGGCTTGTTCATCATCTTTCTTCCCCTTATCTGCTTGCCTTTTCGCCTCCTTGGAGTGGCGGCACAACTCAAGGGATTGCAGCCACAGTTTTCAATTCAAATATTGGTAATTTCTAGATGTTTGTTTCCATAATTTCTCAGCCTCAACAGCTTAATTTCAGGTAGAACGGACCTCGGAGGAGACATATTTTCTGACACTCTATGTTTAACAGTTCTTTTCTGTTTTTGGTCTCCTACTTGAATGAACTCTTTTGAAGCATATGGAGTAAGTTTCTTATATTTGGTGTAAAAATAGAAAATTTTTATTATGATCATAAACTTAACGTAGGGTTTAATAGCCTTTTTAAATTTCAAAGATCGGTAAAGGTTCTGTAGTATGTTTGTTTGTTTCCCTATTTCAAAAAAATTGCACGCTGGACCCTGATTTGCATTCTTGGAATACAAATGATGATTTCTTCGAGGAAAGTTTGAGCAAGTCTTGACCATAAAATCTTGTTATTCAAGGCGTGTATTACCTCAATCAGATTGTTTTCGACATTACCGCCCTCACTGCACAGCACGCGTGTCGCCGTCTGCGACGTGCGGCTGCAATCCTCTGGCATTGCTTGATTATCTACTGTATGGGGTCCTTGCCCTTTACACAATCAATACTGCCTGAATACTATGTAGGTGAATGTTTTGTGCCGTACGTGTCATTGAAAAGCGTGACTTTATATTGCAATTTGAATGTGCCCAGAAAGAAAAGTAGATTCCCTACGTTAGGGTTCTCCAGAAAAAAGGTCATTCGTCCCAAATCTTTTAGAATGAGACGCCAGCTATTCAAAAAACCCTTCGGTTCGAAAACGAAACATACGGCGATATTCAATTCACCTTGTCTTGGGACAGAAAATGATGTATCGATGTACTACATAGTTACTCCAATCCTCGTCACGCGTTTTCGCGTCAAAAGTGCAAAACTGCTCGTGAGAGACGTGAAGTGTGTGCGAAAAAGCAAACTAAGGCAATTTGTCAATCTGTATGCCAACTGGAAAAGGGGCGATGACCGAGATCTGTAACATTGTAAGATTAGGCAATATCACTTGTTCTCAAAAAAAGAGAATTCAGTTATCACTAGGGAGTGGCCCAGAGGAACTGTTTGGGTGTTACATTTTACAAACTTGCCCTTCGGGTACTTAAGAATTTACAAATTGTCGGGAGCAGGGTGGGGGAGGGGGTTCATATTACCTTTACTAATTTAAATGATCACGCACTTAATATTTTTGCTACAGTATTGAGGAACATTTGAACAATCACATGAGAATGGCTAAATACCTGCCAGGTACTATGTAGAAGTTTATTTTCACTGACTTTAATTCTCGGAACCTAAAGTACCATTTTGCAACCCAAGTGAGTAATAACTGCCTCAGGCGGTCGACCACATTTTCAATATGGCGGATTTCTACAGGTAGAACGCATTAGATTGCAAAAGCAAAAGTAAAGTTTTAGGTTCTACAGGAATTTAATGGTAGAAATGCCTAAAAAGATGAAAAGATAAATGAGTTTAGCTAGTTTCAGGAACAAGCAAAACGTTTTGCCATGACAGCGATTTCATTTACATTTCCTTCAAGAGTAGTTATGAGAACACTATCTCAAACTCCTGCCTTAGTGAAAAGTCGACCTTTTACCCACAATGCAATTAAATATCAAGTAGTTTGCACCCCAGCACAGTATACTAAAGCTAGTTAAGGTAGCGGGAATTTCACCACCAAATTGTTTTCACTTTTTTCTTGCCTTTTATCAAACAATTGTCACTTGAAAAGTGGCTAAACAACAGAAATTTGTTGATGTAAACGTAACACACAGTATTTCATGCAACAAATATTACATTTGATAAACGTGTCCACTATGATAAAACAAGAATAGCAAACACACGTAAGGACATTTTGATCATAAAAATGCGTGGAATATGACTAAATCTGAGAAAGCAGTCGGGAGACGATGTCGTCTGATACTTTAGATGACTACTTTATTACTAAACTAATAATAGTACAGTGAAGCATAACACTTGGGTGAGGCAGTGCAATATTGACGTGGAGTCAAGTGACGTGAAGTGTCTCTGTTGAAGGCAGAAAATGTCTAAGATTTGGAAAGGCAACATTTCCCGTACATAAAGCAGTTTTGGCGGGGAAGGATCTATAAGTCACGAGAAAGACACATGATGGATAAAATATACTGTCTTAGCAGGTTGGTAGAGTAAACAATGATAGGGACTTCAAACGGCGACTTTAAGCTGAAATCTTGGAAGAAATGTTATCAGAGTATCTAGGGTAAGAGAATGACGTAATACAAGATATTTCGTAGCCGAAATTTAATCGAACAAAACAGGTCTCTCTTCTGTGTACAAATATGACCCTGTGGTCGTAAGCCTGACCACATATTTCAAAGAAACCACGTCCGAATCCCGATAAATATGACTTCATTCTACTTATAAACATACGTAATTTGTATGTACCTTTGAAATTTATTTATAGAACATTTACTTTGTGTATCAAGTTTCTTGTTCTACTCCCTACAGCATGGTGAAACACCCACTGGTCAGCTTGTTTGCATGGCACGTATCGCACAATATGTACGGTGCGCTGATGAAATTCACAGTCGCTCGGTTGCTCAATCTCAACTCTGCGTACAGGCGCGCGGGCGCAGAGCGGAATTTGAGCAAACGAGCGACTGTGGTGAAATTAAGGTAGTAAGCATCTCGAAAGTGAAAGACTTACACTTTTGCTCAAACTTTCTTCAATGAAACTTTCAAATTTCAAATTGTGAATAATAATCAAGGGTCACCGTGCAAAATTTTGTATTGGAGAAACAAGTTACCTAACATTTACTGATATTTGAAATTCAAAATGGCCGCCATCCCTGTGTTAACTTTATGGGGAAAAACAAAATTTTCGGTTTTCTAAAAATTGTTCCATACTCCAAGAGCTATAAAATTAGCCTAAACAAGTAATAGATCAGAAAAGTCTTTTAAAAATTTGAGAGTCCGAATATCTGTCCCCTGGGCGCATTTTACCTTATTCCATACTATTCAACTGTCAACAGTATCATCACTGGCTATTATGTCTTCTTTGACAAATTGAATATTTGGCTGCCGGCTGTACAGAAAGGATCTGTTGTTTATGCACAAAACAAATATCCTGAAAAACACCATTACCACATCTGTGCCCTCAAAATCTTTTTTCGAAATTTAAACAAACAGACATCTCCGAGGTTTTGAAACTTTCTGAGTGGAGAGTAGACGAGTACATGCCATAGGGTATTTTCAAAATATGCACAACGATACAGTGCATGTGCTGTAATACAGGAAATACGGTGTCAAAGTTTAAATCGCATAGTGTGTACAAATGCTTCGTGGTCTAAAAACTGTGATGGTTCGATAATTTGTCAGAAAAATGAGCGAAAATTGGTATCATTATCTGATCTGGGCTGGAAAATGACATCCTTTTATAACACTGAACACTGAAATATGGCTGAAATTTTTGTGGCTGAAATAATTGTGTGCAGCTACGTACCCATAAATTAGAGCCATAACAATTTGTGATAGCATACTAATGTTTTCAAAAACACCAACACCTCAAGCCAGGGAGATTTAAAAGGTTTCACATTTCTGCTAATTTGTAATTTACAAGTTTGTTTCCTTAACCGGGTGAATTATTTTCGGTACATCTTTACCGAAAAATTCGCACAAGTTTTATTTTTTCACCAAATAAAAACTGTTGTACTGAAGTTCAAGCACGTGTTTCAGGTTCATGCGGGGAAATATATACATTTGTTCCCTAACGGGCGAATTTCTAATGACTTCAAAGTTCTATCACTAATACGTGATAATAGGCTAATGTTTGTCTGAAAAAAATGATTTGACGGAGCTTTCGGAAATAATCTCTCCCCGAAGTCGAGAATTGGTGTTTTGTTACCACCGATGTTCTGATTGAAACTATGAAAATCATATTCAAATCACATCATCAGTGGTTACTGCCCGGAGCTTCCGACAGCAATCCACTGGGCCGTCTTCATTGATGGCGCTGATTGGCACCACTGCGCATGCGTGATCTCGAATTTTTGTCCTAAATTCGAGGCAGGTGATACCGTTCACCGTGGCTATTCAATGTGGGTTTGATTGTTAATGTGTAAATAACTTTCCTTAATACCTCTGTTAAACTAATGCGGCTCACGATCCAAGAATATTGCATTTTCTCTTGTGAAATTAGAACCCGGAGAATATTTGTGAATATGTTTGGAAACCTCAAAGACTATATATCTGCACAGATGATTCTCCGGATTTGCATCAGCGTCAGCCCTAATTTTGACACAACTAATACAGCGCGGAAGCAAAGATTAAAATGTCCCGGATTAGATAATGGTGTTCATTCAAATTTCCAACTATTTCAAACAGAGACTAATCGAAAATTAAATGTTTTGCAGTTTACATGTATAATATGAAATTGCACGTTGGTAGATGTTTATTGGAATCCAGTATGCACCCGAACCTTACACAATCAAATCGTGCACACATTAATAGTAGCAGTTTCATTTCAATAAAATCTAATTGTGCACTATAACAAGTTTCGGTCAATATTATCGCGTTTTACCCATTGATTCATCGGCCTCCTTTTCCAACCCCCGCGTAGACCGTGATTTAGATTCATGCCGTATCGGCGACCCCGATCATTTTATCGAACAGCATGTCACGTCATCGAGGGTGCTTGACTTCAGTCAACGAATTGACTGCGTAACCTACCTCCAATTTACTGGCACAGCTTTCAAGGAGGCTCGAACGTCACGAAGCTTCGCCAACGACTCAGTGTCATGAACTTTGCAGTGTTAACTAGATTAAACGTTTATTCTAGCTCTAAATGCAAGAGAGGCAAAACTGACAAATATATCAGAGAGACTGCTTCATGTATGATTCACAGGCTTTTGATGTAATTTGACTACTTCTTTGTTGTGAATAGACTACGTTGTAGATAGATGGGAGTATATAACATACTGCTTTTCAAAGGAGAATAATCATTTAAAGATAAACTAGTAGATCTTGTCTTTATTATAAAGCGCCGCCAGCAGTTATAGCTTTTGATGTATTTTGCCTAATCTTCGTTTTGTCTGTAAAGTGCTATTTCTAGTTCTACTCTCAATGTCGCGTTTAAGCCTCTTGTGTCCAACTTATCAACACAATCTTTCTATGTATAATGTCGTTGTTGGTACCTGTATGCCACTCAGGATTACGACTTCATTTGTCGACTCTAGCATATTGCATATTGTACACAGTGCCACAGTACACTGTGTCTGCAGGGTTTATATGCGGGATTTCAACCTTTTACTGAGAGAACAGAGAGAATAGGGTATTTTAGAGAGCAAAATTACGGAAGTGGTCTTAAAAGATACATCTACTGTCCTTTCACTGACGACCATTATCCCTTCTTTTTAAGATAAAAACCAAACAAACCAAAAATGAGTAAAAAACCCCAAAACAACGATTCTCCTTTGTAAATTTAGGATTTACACGTAATAGAAATCTGCAATATGTCACGGACGTTGCGAAATCCGCCAAATTTGAGCTCAAATTTCTCTGATCTCTAACCCCAATCCATCTTATTTTCCTGTTGTCGAGGATCAAAATGTATGCGAGTGCAAATCTCTCATGCTGTAATGTATAGTGTGGCGGCAAAAAGACCAGGTTTTTGATAGTTTTATTTTTTAATCATCAAAATTGTAGCCGAGACATTTTTAAAGGTTAGCACAAAATATTAAGGTAGAATGCGCCCCTGGAACAGATATTCAAACTCTGAAAATTTTCCAATATTCTTTTGGCCTACCACTTGTAGGGGCTCATTTTGAATCCTGCGGTGTAAATAAAATTTTCACCGTCTTAGTTTCATGGAAATCAGAATTTTATTTCCCCCAAAAGAGATAATACAGGGATGGTGGCCATTTTGAATTTCAAAAATATTGTTAAATACTGGGTTATATGTTTGTCTAGTACCAAAATGTGCACGGTGACCTCCGTTTTTATTCTTGATTTTAAAAGAGAATTTTCGAAAATTTGCTTGAGAAAAGTTTTAAGCAGAGTTTAAGTCTTTCATTTTCGAGGCGCGAACTACCTTAAGGCTATACAAAACCCAATTATTGTGATACGAGGGAAATGCCAGTCCTCGAGATTACACGAGATTTCGGTTACTTAAACTGTGATGACTTCTCTCAAAAGCTTGAAAAACTTATAATCCCTGGGAGTTACCGTTATGAAACACCTCTCTCCGAGTTCAAGTTACTAGGCAAAAGCTGACACTGCGGACTTTCTTTTGTACCATTTCTGTGCTCATATCATTTCAAGGACTGCCTACAGGCTTTACATTTCATCATTTCCTTGCAGAACCCCCATCTGGCAGTCAACAGAAATCCACATCCTGTCCGCTCCAGGGAAGAGCGCACCGACGAAAACACTTCAGAAACACTTCACTCAACAGAAATACAGTCTAATTAAGCTACAGCTGCATACAGAACATGGACAGTATTATAAAATCACGCAACAAAGGGGTCACCCAGCGCAATGATAAACCAGATATGAACTGAAAATGCTCACGTGTTTCATTATATATTGCAGTTTTGTGCAAATTGAACCTTTGCCACATGTTTGCAACTTCATTGAAAGTGTTATTATCAACATAACGAATAACATTCACCACAGATTCATTCTAAATCCAAATCAGGAAAGTTCATTAAAATATGCAAATAAGGAATTGACTGAAATGTTCTTATTAAATATGCAAATTAGGAATTGGCTAAAGTAAAAATGCTTAATGACTTTGAACGTTGTATGATTGTATCTTTAATGTACATAGCAAGTTTCATCAAATTTGGTCTAGTCAATAAAGATAAATATCCCTAATTAGGAAAGTTCATTATATATGCAAATTAGGAATTGGCTGAAGTAAAAAAGTTTAATGACTTTCAATAATGTTGTTTTATAGTACCTTCAATATATGTAGCAAGATTCATCACCTTCGGTTGAGTCAATTCAGATATATATCCCTAATTAGTGAAGTTCATTAAATATGTAAATAAGGATTGGCTGAAGTAAAACTGCTTAATGATTTTCAATAATGTTATATCATAGTATCTTCAATGTACATAGTGAGTTTCATCAACTTTGGTCAAGTCAATTCAGATATATATATCAAATTAGGAAAGTTTATTAAATATGCAAATAAGGAAGTTGCTGAAGTATAAATGTTTAATGACTTTCAACAATGTTATATCATAGTATCTTTAATGTACATACAAGTTTCATCATTTTTGGTCAAGTCAATTCAAATAAATATCCATAACTTCAGAAGTTCATTAAATATGCAAATTAAGAGTTTGATGAAGTAAAAATTTTTTAATGACTTTTAAAAATGTGAAATCATAGTATCTTCAATATACATACCACGTTTTGTCAAATTTGATCAAGTCAAATCAGATATATATCCTTAATTAGGAAGGTTCATTTAATATGCAAATTATCCATTACCTTTTATGTCACCCCTTAATGTCTTTAACAGCTGATATATATATCTTGGTGTGATCAACATTTGTAGCAAATCTCATCAAATTGTGTACAGTCGTTGTCAATATATATATGGGTTTTTTTCTAAAATCATTAATTATGCAAATGAGCAAAAAGTAAGCAAGCCATACCCACCAAAAACTAATTAGTTCTTGCCATTTGCAAACTGAATCTATGTACTAGACTTGATTCTGATCTGAGTAGCCGTTTTTGAGATATTGAGCACACAGACAGATAGACAGACAGACAGACACACAGACAGACAGACATCGCTGCAACATATGCTCACGTGTGTCAACACGTGAGCAAAAAACTCACTGGCGTATGTAAATGCCGCATTAAAACCAATTGCCCACTCCAGGGGGCTTACCAGTCTAAATCTATAATCTATAAAGCTACTGTTACAAGCGATGCCAATGAGGCAAAACATTACATCGGTCTAACTGACTAAACATTTAAAGCACGCTATGCAAATCATGTCCAATCTTTCCGAAGTAAGGTATACGCCAACAGCACAGATTATCAAAATATGACTGTCACTTGAAATCTCAGGACAAACCATTTAATATATCATGGTCAATCCGATCGAAAGCAAGTAGTTACTCAAATGTGTCAAAGAAATGCAACCTTTGTCTTACAGAGAAGCTATTCATAATCAATGCAGATAAGTCCAGCCTTTTAAACAAGCGTTCCGAGTTGGTCTCCAAGTGCCGACACGAAAACAAATTTTACTTGTCAAATTTCAATCCAACCCAGCACACCAAATGGTTTGACCCAACCTGACACTTATATGTAAGCACCTGAAGCAAATTTCATACAATAAAATCTACCTATCTGACGATTGCGTGCATGCGTGAAACTCGAGTAATAGGTACCAAACATACTTGATGTGTTCTTATATTCATTGTATGTATGTATGTATGTATGTATGTATGTATGTATGTATGTATGTATGTATGTATGTATGTATGTATGTATGTATGTATGTATGTATGTATGTATGTATGTATGTATGTATGTAAGCACCTGAAGCAAATTTCATACAATAAAATCTACCTATCTGACGATTGCGTGCATGCGTGAAACTCGAGTAATAGGTACCAAACATACTTGATGTGTTCTTATATTCATTGTATGTATGTATGTATGTATGTATGTATGTATGTATGTATGTATGTATGTATGTATGTATGTATGTATGTATGTATGTATGTATGTATGTATGTATGTATGGATGTATGTGTGTATGTATGTATGTATGTATGTATGTATGTATGTATGTATGTATGTATGTATGTATGTATGTATGTATGTATGTATGTATGTATGTATGTATGTATGTATGTATGTATGTATGTATGTATGTATGTATGTATGTATGTATGTATGTATGTATGTATGTGTGTGTGTGTATGTGCGTGCGTGCGTGCGTGCGTGTGTATGTATGTATGTATGTATGTATGTATGTATGTATGTATGTATGTATGTATGTATGTATGTATGTATGTATGTATGTATGTATGTATGTATGTATGTATGTATGTATGTATGTATGTATGTATGTATGTATGTATGTATGTTTTATGTATGTATGTATGTATGTATGTATGTATGTATGTATGTATGTATGTATGTATGTATGTATGTATGTATGTATGTATGTATGTATGTGTGTATGTGTGTGTGTGAATGTGCGTGCGTGCGTGCGTGCGTGCGTGCGTGCGTGCGTGCGTGCGTGCGTGCGTATGTATGTATGTATGTATGTATGTATGTATGTATGTATGTATGTATGTATGTATGTATGTATGTATGTATGTATGTATGTATGTATGTATGTATGTATGTATGTATGTATGTATGTATGTATGTATGTATGTATGTAAATATATGTGCCCAAGTTCAGAGATTGCCATAAAGCCATTATGGTGATAACCGGGAGGGCACATTGTATACATTTTGTGTTTTTGTATATATATATATATATATATATATATATATATATATATATATATATATATATATATATATATATATATATATAATATATATATATAAGCTGATTTATGCTAAGATGTAAAAAAATTTCAATCCGATTTCAATCTTTAAATTGCTGCAATTTTGTTAAAAGAAAATTTAAAGAGATAATAAATCACATCGGAAAAAGTGAGTCTCCTATCCTCGCTCCTCTGGTAAAGTAAAATTTTTTTGTAGAAAGGTCTCATTCATAGCACAACCAGTTGGAATACTGTAAAACGTGAATGCCATCGGCGCAAAAGATTCTAGGAACAGCAAGAAGCTACGAACTTGAAAAGTCCTAAACCTAATGGAGACTATTTTGCCCATGAAAGGGCCTGTTCTGATGTATAATTTCCCTTTGTGGCATCTCATCATAGTTCAAATTCTTTACCATCACTCTAACGGAGTTTCCATTCCAGAGGATTCCTAGCATTCACTTCTCTTTAACCATGTAACATCTTCAGACCATGCACGTCCTTACAATTTCACATCGTCATGTACCGGACATGGTCACGGTTCCTCACACATGTGGCAGGATACTGCCTTTAACCCTACGGTCACTCAGATGAAAGCAATGACCAGTATCTGTAGTCGACTGTTCCTCCAAACATTCATCTCTGGCTTCATAATGTCCACTCCCGCTGCCTTATATTCATGCAAAGCTTTGAGATTCCCTGGTCATTTTTCTTTGAAACCTAGTCTCTGTCCTGATCACTTTTAACAATCCTCTTCAGCTCTTTATGGACCCTCAAAGTCACACCGCAGTATTCACAAATTTCATCTTTTCAGTTCATCACATCAGCTTAGAAAGAACACAGTACTCTAACATAGCACACAGTATAACTTCTGTCAGCAACGTAGTTTACTTTCTTCTCAGACTGATCCCACTTTACATGTACACAGGATCATATTCCTCCGTCCATAGGTATCATAAGTCTTGAATTCTCGGAGCATTGACTCCATACACCATTCGGCAGCTTTTACTTTCCACATTCATGGACAACATGTTTCTTTCCTCCATCCTAGTGCCATACAGGGCATCGACATGATTCTGTAGACTGCTGCACCACAGTGTTACTCGTCCAGGAGGAGTGGGCCTGAGCATACTAGTATTCTGGAATGCATGTTCAAGAACACTCAGGTCATACTCACGTTTATAAAAAGAGATCTCTGCCCTGGTAAGGCCATACTCCACGGCCAGTAGATGTCTGCAGGCCTTCTGAAAATAGTAGAGCTTCAGCCCAGGTTCTCAAACAAACTTTCCTCCTAGTTGTTCACTACGGCGTTTCCTTACACAACCAACCTCAAGCTGACATACATACTTATAATACGCCTTATACTTTCTCCAAAGTCATCCACATTTGTCACACCACCACCATGAGAAGCAGCAATCACCTTGGCATGTTTACCCCATGATTTCTGATCAGTTTATATATAATGAATAATGATAAAAATACCTTAAAATCAACTACCACATGAATGCCCAACTGGCAATCATCTGGTCAGCTTTAGAGCTACCCCCGTTATGGACGTTAGGCCATTCAGAGACCTTTTACTGACCCTGTCCTATCTTTATTTTGTTTTCATTTCCACCTCAGAACCCAGTCAATTACCCTCATCCATCACCTCCTGCCAGGTCACATACTGCACTGATAGGGTTTCAACCAGACAGCCTGACTGATAACCACTTTAGTGAGGGACAGGGACCCTGACGTAGTTATGCGGTTTCCACTTACATATGTATCTCTAGATGATCACTTTTATAAGCCTTAAGCCTTTCAACTGTGACCTGTCCTAATCTCATAGTATAATCCAACTCTTCCTCAATAAGATGTGATTAGCACAGATGAGTAACACAGTTTGATGGCTTAATGCTCATCCCTTCCTGTATATACTAACCATACCCGGCACATAACGGAGTTTCACATTACCAGATATAAGCTTACACTCGTTCATGAAACTACTAGTACACTGTGCGTGAAAGTAAATCTGTGATGGCTTTGTCTGGGGCCAACTATTGTGTATATGCCTGAACCTGTCCTAGCTATGGCCACAGAAGTTGGGACACGTATTCTATGTGAGTGTAAGAGGACCATGTAATGGAAATAAAATTCTTTCAAGAGAGTATTAAAAGAATAGTCTCAAGGAAATATTCTATTCCTGTGAGTGATATGAACAGAAACAGGGTCACTGGAATATTTTTTCATGTGAGTGGTATGGAAAGAAACCAGGGTTTGCTCACCCAAGGAAAATATTTTTCATTCTTCTGGTCTGACCACATGCAGAAACTTTTCCCATAAGACTTGGTGACTCAATTCTTTTCCATGGAAGAAGAGGACTAACACGGACTTGTGAAGTTGTTATGCAGGATATATATTTGACTTATACGGGACAATGTTGGAGTTATGCTTACACTTCTGCAAGTACTCATGCAGTCTTATGCTGACTGGTGCAAGACTTAAGCGAGTACTTATGTGAACTTGTGCAAGTAGTTATGCTGGACTTCAGTGAGTACTTGTGTAGTTTATGGAAATGTCATAAGTACTGTGTATGTACTTTAAGGTCGACTAGGTGGAGGAAGGAGAGGCGTTCACGGCACTCAGATATGAAACCAAACCCTGCTGGGCATGTTACGGTATATTCTATGAAGCAGCCCTAGTAAGAGAGGAGTATGTGGGAGTTGACCTTGATCAAAAAGTTCACAGACATGATACACGGGCAAGGGTCTTATCGGACTTGTGCCAGTAAGAACCATATAAGGCCCATTTACTGGATGAAGATTAAGTGTAAAAGGCAGCTGAAACCTTGTAACTGCAAATAATTCGTGCCCTAATTGTGAAAGAATGCCAGAGGCTCAACCTTTTCAAAAGAGTTGATATCAGAGGTGTTTTTCTGGATGCAGAAGATGACGAACAACTTCTCATCTGTAGGAATGTTGGGTACTTTGGTTTATTCACTACACAGTAAATAAACACATCTAAAGGAAGCTGGTAATATTTATGTGCAAATGTGACCCTCATGGAGCCCTGCGTAATCACCCTTTGGGCACTCAGGGTTGGAGGTAATAAAGCATAGTGTCCCACCAGGTACAAGTTCAAGCTCCTCTAAACACATGCATAGAGGGACACGATGTAATACTCGTGCGATCGGCAGTACCCTCTACTAGGTCAACTTTTCTACCAGAAGGGGAGTACCTAAGAGTATACATTTTCCTACTGCTCACAGCTGTTGTAGCTGTCTGAGGTGTTTTTGCCCGCATTTTAAGTTACGGGTGCCTTTCACTAGTTTTGAGAGCCATGCCTTGCAGTAAGTATACTTGCAGCTTTGTAACAAAACTATTCGTTAATATTTTATGTCGTGTTTGTTGACGAAATTACACAGCAGATTTAGTATCATGAAAGAGTGTAATATACAAGTACTTCTCTGGTGTCATGTTATCAAGAAATTGTTCGAAGCCAGCTGTAGCCTATTTTGTTTTGCACTCCAGGTTATGAATTATCAGCTCAGTTTCTGTGATACTGTTTGGCACGGGGTCACGAATAACAAAAATGCATTTTTTGTAAACAACCATTGCATGAATAAAGACTTAGCAGGATCTTTCTGAAAACAATCTCCAACTACAGCAACATAAGCATTAAAAGAGTGTTAACATTTTTGTTTATGCCTTGTTCTGAAGCAACCATACTTAGGCTTATGTCGTTATTCAATGCGTCTCCTTTTACTTTAAAAAGTCGAGGGACATGTCCTTGTTTTATGTACCGTGTATTGTTTGTCTATACGACTACAGGGAAACTCATAGTATTATCAACCTTTAGCCGACACCACTTCATAGGAATTATACTTATAACAATAAGCCTTTATTTGATTTCCGATACTCCCAAATCTCGAGTGGGAACAGGGCATGACGCTTTGCATGATCTCTCATATCAACACCATCCATCACATCATTGTGCTGTAAAGTGCTTGATTCCCGGTGACCCAGTTCTTGCGAGAATGCTTTAAATTCAGACTTCAAGTAGTGGGTTTACATGAAGAAATGGGAAAATTAAGAATGAATGATCGAACTTTGCATGTTTTCAACGGTAATGCTCCTTGCAAGCTGCAGATGATGGATGTAGAAGCTGATATAAAATCAGAGGAAGAATTATGCATTTCGAATGTGTGTGCGAAAGAGATTTGAATAATGCTCGACGGTTCTGGAAAACTTCTTAAAATCTGCCTGAAGGAAGGGAAAATATACTGGAAAGCGGAGATAGAATAGATATACCTATGTTTTAGAGTCTAGAGGAGCCAGATTGACTGTACACTACAAGTCAATAGTATCGGTGGTATCAAACGCTACTACAGGGACAGTGAATATTACTACATCGTCCATTTACCACAAGAGCAAAGTTGGCAAGTCATGATTATTGATCTTGAAGGTATAGGAACACGTCTGGGCAATTATATGACAGCAGTCATAATACAATGCCGATGAAAAGGGCAGCAATTTGCAATGGATCGTCAAAGCAGAGGAATCAAAGCGATGGTTCTGTCACATGAGGAAGTTGAAAATCATGGTATATAGCCCATCAACGCTTTTGCCTTCAGGGAGACATATTCAGGAAGGATGTCCGTTCGTGAAAATGAGCCAAAGTCAGTGAAGTCTTTGTCCAACCAAACCCGGAAAGGTAGCCTAGTAATTTATAAACGCGCACAGGTGAAAAAAAATTCTATGTGAGTTTTTCTGACAATGTCTCATAAAAGATGCTCATTTCTTTTGCCTTCAGGGAGAACTATTCTGCAAGGATGTCCGTTCGTGAAAATGAACCAAAATCAGTGAAGTCTTTTGTCCACCCAATCCCCCAAAAGGTAGCCTGGTAGGCGCTTGAAAACACACAAAAGTGAAAACAAAATCTGTGCTTTTTTCTGACAATGTCTCATAAAAGATGCTCATTTCTTTTGCCTTCAGGAAGACATATTCTGCAAGGATGTCCGTGAAGTCTTTGTCCACCCAAACCCCCAAAAGGTAGCCTGGTAGGCGCTTGAAAATACACACAAGTGAAAACAAAAATCTATGTGCCTTTTTTTGACAATGTCTCATACAAGATGCTCATTCCTGTAACTACTTGTTTAGAGGGTACCGTTTTACACCCCCCGCCATCATATGACCGCTGTAAAGCAGATTTTTAAAAAGCAATGACTTGATTTTGCGAGAAATTTTATCTGGACAATTTATCTGAGAGGGTGAATCGTCTTTGTTGTGCAATATCATTTCGGCTCCTTTCAGTTCACATGAACAAGTATGGCAACATATGTCGCCTTCAATCAGAAGTTTGGACCTAGAAGAGAAAGGCTTGTATTGTTTGATATCTTTTGCCGCAACGCTGTTCGAGAGTGCAGTTGACTGTCTCATACAGTGACCATAAAAGGACAAAGTGCAACAAGACACGATTTCACTAAATTGTTAATGTTATCCGATTTAAACATTTCATAAACTAAACCCAAGGACTCGATATTGCATGAGCCGTCAGTAAAATGAAAGAACAGTAATACATAAAATTGAATATATTACTTTACCATAAAGCTATTGATATTTGCTGGCCTTGCTTTAAAATGAAAACAATAGGAGTGTGACGTGCGCATCGATAAAGAGACTGATACTGTTTGTAACGATAATGTAGATTTCATCCTAACCATCAAAAATTAAATTGTCTTGACTTCGTATGGAAATGCAATTTAATCATCATTTAAAATAAAGTGACAAGTGTGGATCACACTACACTAAGAACCTATTTAAAGGGTTTCATTATTTTGTAGGTTAACACAGAGTTGAAAACAAAGGAATATTTTTATAGTTGCACCGCAAAGAATGTAAATGTTATATGTCAACATTAGCTATTTTGCGGTTATTGAGCAGATGGTACATCATTTTGTGTTATACTGCAGATAAATAGCACCGGAAAACCCTCATTAAGAATTATAAGCATGGGTGTGGAAGTAGCAGAACTGAGAGGGTCCTATCTATTTATATAGTTTGAGCTTTGCTGACGTCACGAACTAGCCAGCGGCAATACTCAATCGGCCTGGCTTTAGTCGACGTTTGTCGAAGAAACATCATGTAGGTTGTTTATCCTGCTGTGTAAAAAAGTGAAATTCTTCGTTTACAACTATCAGGCATCCAACCAGACTGCATTCGCTGTTCTGTACGTGGGAAGGTTGATAACCGTTGTTTGCTCAACTTATCACGTAAGGTAAGTCCAATTATTCCTTTTGTCACTTTCTGGCTATAGTGAAACAAGCTGCACTCTTCTTTGTAAGGGAGTGATCTCGAGTTATGTTTTCGTTTTCTCGAAGGAGATATATCTAGTAGGTAAAATTATTAATCTTTTGTTGAAGAATTTTGTCTAAATGACGAGCGTGAATTTCAAAATGAGCCAATATTGCAGGGCTCTGTTACTTAACAACCTGATAAATGTGCATACGTACATTTAAACAGAATCTGTCTATACGCCGAAAATACACAGGCTGATAATGAAATGTTTGTCACTATATGTATGCCATGCGAGGAAGTAGTTGCCAGAGTACACAACAAAGACAAATCATAAAAATGTTGATTGTGTGCGTGTCAATAAAATCACAAAACCCATTTCACCACCAGCTGTTTTTCGACATGTTCGTCTTGTCGATTTTCACCCATAATGATATGCATCCCATTCAATGACAACATCTGTAGTATATTTCCCCTCGGTCTTATATGTGAAACTGTTTTAACTATATAAACACCAAGCGGAACCATATTGCAATTACGGAAAAAAAAAGACCGCGGATTTTGCAAAGAGATTTCGGTGGTTCAGAAACCTAATTACAGGCCTACTTTCCAATATATAGAATGTCGTGCAGAGTTTTAACTGCGCCGTGTCGATAAATAACCCGTACAGTAAAGTTCAAACACTCGAAGCGAAAGATACAGGAAATGTATTATTGCACTGAATAACAAACCAGTTAACAGAAATTGCAGCTCGCCCGTTTTTGATTTTTATTTCTGAAAATAAACAGAAGTCTTGCTGAAAAACTGTGACTGCGACAAATAAACGAACGTTTTAAGTAATAGCGATACGCATGATGATTTCCATAAACATCATCGCGCAATCGTATTTTAGGTTTCGACGCTATTAAAACCTTGCACATGAAAAATGTAAACTGTTTCGAAAATTTCATCTGGCGAACCTTTGTTTGTGCCTTCAGAAGCGATTCACGTCGCTGGAAACAAATACAATGTTTCATTTTGCCGTAACTCTACACAAACCTGTATTGTTTAAATCAATGCTACGGATTAATACCTTGACTGTTTATATGACATTCAGAATAAACGAAGTACAAAGAAATGACAGAAACGACAAATTTTGGCGCTGAAAAGACCCACGATTAATATCACTCGCATTTCAAATATATAACATAGAAATTGACTGATGTTCTTTACATGACATCAGAAAAGAGTGCCATGCGACTTACAGATGGGAAAAATAGTTTCAAAGGACGACTCATTCAAATGATTTCATTTTCACTGAAATGCACTTCATTTAAATGTACTTACTGAAGGATCTGGTCAAATTTGACCGCCTGTGTGCAAACATGTAAAAAACAACTGACATGTGGCATATATGGGTTAGCTACCTTACAGAAATAACACGTTGTCATCCATTGGCACAGTCACTATGCATTGGCCGTTCCAACCTGATTTACTATTTTTTTCTCTGTAATGCGACGAATTTTCAAAAAAACCCCCAAAAAACAAACAAAACAAAACGGCGGTAGGTTTAAAACGAAGTCAAAACTATATTATAGCACACACTTTGTTACAAACGTTGCTGTGTTTCAACAAACAGGCAGTATTAACGCAATCTTATAAATTGGACGGCATTTTAAAGTGCATGGCCCCCGTACGAGAGATGCAGCTCATGGACCTTTAAGAAAACGGAATGAAGGTCAATAACCGACACTCACTTATTATTCTGTATACGTTCATTGATGGGTTTTCTCTTCTCGTTTTTAGAAACATGTAAAGAACACGATTGGAACTAATTAAGGATAATTAGATCCAAATATTTTTCAAATTTCTCAAAAGTGTTGGGTGTCATATAACTGAATGTTGCAATTTAACAAATTACTCATAAAAACATGTGTGTAACTTAAAAACAAAAGCAGATGAACTTACATTTGCTGGTTAAAATGACCTTACTTCACCATCCAATTATCCAAAATTAGTTCCAATCGTGTTAAACGATGGCGGCACTATTGAGATCCATTGTCGTTCTGTTCGGTAACCTCCATGGCCATGGGTCTGCAGAGAGCACTTCTCCCATATCATCTAGCACCGTAGACGATAATCCCTACGCACAACACTTGTGAATCTGACATGACCCTCTTCAAAATTTTAGATGATTGTTTTGATGCCATCCTGTAAAACACTGATGACTACTATATCACCTGCGACGTGAATCAAAATATAAGCTAACGCCGTCCTCTATGACACGCGTTTTATTTATAAACCAGTTCGATCGAAGACCTACCGAACAATTTCTATATAACACAAACAAAGTCATACAACGTGCAGGCTTTCGATATTGACATACAAACACAGCTAACATACCAGACCTAGCCATTGCCAATGTCCCCAAAACCCTATCGAAGTGGATTGCAGACAAAATGAGGCACACACTTATTGATTTAGTTTCTCGTCTATAGTAAGTTTTCCTTTGATGTGATTTGTAAGGTCATCTCAACTTGCACATTGTATGGCGACTAAGGAGGGTTTACCCTTTTAATATTCCCGCTTTCCCCAACCTCTGATATTTATACGGTATCGATAGACATTTATGCACCTGGGTATGGCGTGTACCTTTCACTTCGCCGGGAGTGATCACGTGTTGTGTGTATAGTTCTGAAACGGAAAAAAATGTAAGAGTATCAGTCAGGATTTCTCGCGACAAAAGTTTGTCTATCCTCCTGAATGCTGTTTTCGTGGGAATAATGCTGTCTTGAAGTAACATGATGTGAGTCCCCCCTAAGAAATGCGCTTAAGGTAAAATGCGCCTCGAAAATGAAATATTTTCACTTTTTCTCGAACGTTCCTGAATGAATTTTTCACTCGCACTAGAGAAACAAGTTAACGTATACCGACATTCGAACGTCGAAAGGGACACCGTCCCTGTGTTACATCTATGGAGGAAAGTTAAATTCTCGATTTCACAAACCCCAAGAAAGTGAAAAATTTTCTGACTCCATCAGGACCTGTAAAACAAGCCAAAACAAACGGCAGTCTTGGAAAAATTTGAGACTATGAATATCTGCATTTATCATACGTGGCAGGCATGTATTGCCATGTTCCTATTGTTCAGAGAGTAGTGATATGAACGTGTATTTTAACATGTTAAAATATGCGTGTAACAACCCTTAAATTTTCTACCTTAACCCTTTCACCACCATGGTTTGTCCCAAATCCATTGTTTTCTATGGTAAAGTTGGACCTGTATACAGGGAACTGGGGGTGAAAGGGTTAATCGGTGTGGTACTCGTCGTTAACATTCAATTGCTCAATATTATTAGTTGCAGAGTGACTTACAGATGGTTGGCGCTATGCTCTTGGCGGGACGCCACGTTCCTTTTGAAAAACTAGACATCACTGACTGGTAAGGTACCATGAGTCTTACTTACATGATTAAGTTCACATTTATTTTTCTGGTTGAGTTTGTATGTATGTATTCGTTTGTCTTGGATTTTGTTGGTTGTTTTTTTAGTATTTTCGACTGTCGTTTGTGCAGATGTACAGTGATCAAATGTACTTGTAACTACAGCGTGAATATCTTACGACGATGGCGGATGGTTTGTGTGTTCGTTCTGCGTCGATTCAGATATGCCGAACAAAAGCATTTTCACATTACAGTACGAAGCAAAATAATCGCGGGTTGATCGAAAAGTGATTTGTAATTTGCAGGGGTAACTAAGAAATTGCAGCTCAGGTGTGAAAACTGTGGTCGTTCAGGGCTATTTTCTGGAAGCTTTGACAGGCAAAACAATATAGTTGCTGGCGAATCGTCTAGAACTTCAGTCATCGTGTCAGTCATAGGCGCTCCTGGGCCGGGTAGACTGCTTGATCGATCGATTGTCTGCTCCATCTATTGATGGCGTACTCTTTGCTCTGCCCTCCACGACAACTAAAATACGTTCAAGGTATGAAACAGAATTACTTATCTTGGTGTAGAGCAAAGAGTACGTGATCGATAGATATGGCAGACATTCGATCGATCAAGCAGACTACCCAGCCCACGAGCGCCTGTGGTCTCGGTAGTTCAGACTGTTTGATCATGTAGGCAGACGGGCTGCAGTGAGTGTTTTACTTAGTTTCTGCAAATTTTATGCGACTGCACTTGAATAACATGCTGCATTCAGCGAGCATTGGTTTAACTGAAGGTCTGCTGGAGTTTATCGATCCGGGCTTCCATAATTTCGAAGAAACCTGTGTTAAATGGAAAAGTCAGGCGATATTGTGGTTAATTTATTTGTAAATCATGGTAAATGAAAGAAGCCTCCAGAACCCTCGGATGGGACAGAGTCTTTTAACATTTTACATGAAATATTTTGCCCCATTGGAGGGGTACACTCAGACATGTTAGAGCCATAGTGGACAGCACTGGGCAGTACACCATTGATTTACAAATGAATGTTCGATATTGTCTAACTGTTCAGCTGAAAACTCGAAATATATTTCTCTGAAATTATCGAAGACTGGTCAACAGAACCGCAGTAAGCTGACGTACGTTCAACCAAAACCTCACTGAATGCGGTACGTTATGCAAGTTCAACCGGTCTGCCTATCATGTGAAATACTGTCTGAACAATCGGGACGACGACCAGCTTCTAGCTTGCCAGCCATCAACAACCGTTTGCCTATCAAAACACCCAGAAAACGGCCCGAACTGCTGCATCGGATGTCACGGCCACGGTTTTCACATCTGACGAACAATTAATTTCTTGGCTACCCCTGACTCCATATTTTGTAAATTACATATAGAGGGCTCCGGACATTAAAGTATTAAGTACTTTTCATATTTTGTAGGTAAGGTACCGAACAGTTCTTCAGGAGTGCCTACCCGACATAATGTCAGGCAACCTATCAGGAAACACGACAGATGGGGATGATGAAAACCCAAACGTATTGTCATGGCTTAATATCATGTCAGGTTGCATCGGGATATCTGGCATGCTTGGCAATGCTCTGGTGTGTCTCGTGTTCCTCAAAGTGCCGGCGCTACGTACTCTGACAAATTGTTTGATCGTTCACCAAGCCGTTATCGATCTTGTCACATCTGTGTTGATGGTGGGGTACCACTTTGGTCCTCACATCTCCCACACCTCAGATAATGCTTTTGGTGAAATTCTCTGTCGGGTGTGGAAATCGGCCTATCTCCTTTGGGCCTGCTTCCTGGTGTCGAGCCTGAATTTGGTTGTGATCACACTAGAGCGGTACTATGCGATCGTCTATCCACTTCACCACGGGTCGATGTTCACTCCGAAGCGAGTTACGACGATGCTTGTCGTCGAATGGCTGATCGGACTGGTTTTCAAGTCTTTCAATTTGTACGTGCAGCATTACGACAAAGGGCTCTGCCTGACCAAGAAAATCTGGAAGTCGCCCGCTTTCGGCCAGTTCGTCGGGATCTGCAATGTGTGTGCCCAGTACCTCATACCGCTTACCGTGATGTCGGTTGCCTACACACGCTGCTTTCGCGAACTGCGGGGAAGTGCGATCGCCCCCGGGGAGGTGCATCAGAACCACAGCCAGAGTACAGGTTTGAAGCGAGCCCGCAAAAACGTTCTTAAGATGCTTACCATGGTGTTCCTTGCCTATGCTTTGTGCTGGGGTCCAAACCAAATGGTATTTATGGTGTTCTGTTTTGGTGTCCCGCTAGATTTTAGCAGTTCTTTCTATAGAGCCGGCGTCATTCTTGGCTTCATTAATTCGGCCATCAATCCGATTATTTACGCTCTGAAATACAAGCAATTTCGGAGAGGTATGAGAATAGTGTTCTCATTTGGCAAAATTGAGCCAAATGTCACAGATCTCAATATCACCGGGCAAGATCAGAGTGAATCTGGTAGACAACCTTAGACGAGCTGAATGTACAACTGTTACAGTAATTATACGTTTATACCGATGTGTAGTTGAATTCTGGGTATATGGTTATGTAAAATCGAAAAAAAGATAAAAGATAAAACCGAAAAAGGTAAAATTTTCTGTCCGTCTCGTGATGACTTTGTAAATAAGAAAGGGACTTTGGTTGAAGTTTACTTAGGAGTACTTTATTCATACTTCGGAGAAGGCAAACTACTAGCTCTTGCGAACAAATAATACCTTATCAGAGAACTGAAGTGTCTTTTACAAGACAACGATTTCCCGGAGCGCGTTTCACAAGATATATGTCAACACGACAATGAGGAAAACGTCTTAATTATGTTGTATGTGTTGTTTAAAACATGAAATGGACAAAAACCTAGGTCTAGATTACATCACTTCTATGTGTTTTTTTTTGAAAAATTCACTTTCGTACGGAAGAGTGCGCATACTGGCTTGCCATTGAACTTGATTAGTTGCAGGCGATGTTGTAAAATTCGCTTTTCTCTTACGGTAGTATGCGCCTCGAAACTGAAAGATTACATTTAACTTTCCTCAATGAATCTTTCAACCATTCTCTTACCAAATCAAGTATCCGGGGTCATCGTGCAAAGTTTGCTACAAGAGAAACAAATTACCGACATTTACCGATATTCTGAAATTCAAAATGGCCGCCATCTAGGGGGAGGGGGATCAAATTTTCGATAAAAAAAGAGACGGTAAAACGTTTTCTTACTCAAGAGTTTTAAATCAGCCCGCACAAACGGGAGACTGATAGTTCGAATATGTGTTCCCAAGACGTATTCTACATTAACTGATTGTCTGGTAGGAGCAGGTTGGAAGAATGCACATGCCTGAACCATGAATGATTATTGAATCTATACATAGGTAAATCAACTCTTTGACCAAACTAAGCACGGTAACTAACTTCGGAACGTGAGGAATCTTGTTTCCTTGCTGGTTGACATTTGTATTATTTCACAGGTTAGGTTTGTGACTAATAAACCGTTGCATGCGGATATGTTTGAACAGGGATGCTGAGTATTGCTAAAGTTATCATTCATGCGAAATTGAAATTTCAACCGACTGAGATAGCTGTTGAAATAACGCCATAAGCGAAACATAAGCGTCATATTAAAAGCGATGTATCAAAGGAAATTACTTCCACAGTCATTTGGGCAACTTTACACACAGCTAATTAGCGACGGTTTCTCACAATTACAAAAGCTGTCGGCAAAATACTATCAAAGCTATGCGATTTAAAACAAAGACCAGACCTTAAAATCAGTTCATAGAAATTTTATGCCGTGTGTGACCAACACCGTTATTGAAAGCTGATTGCAATTTGACCAGGGAAGGGACACCTGGCCATTGATTAAATCGCCGGGAGAAAATCGGAAAGAAGAAAGACAAGAAACAGAGTTAGATTGTCCGTACTTTCGGCGTTATTTGAGTCTTTGGAAACTGTGGCGTAAATTCATATGTGGATATACACGCTGAGAAAACCAACAAAGTAATTTGATCACCAGCATTCGACGTGACGGTTTCAAATTCAAGAGACATTACTCAGTGTTAGTCTGGATGATACAGTCGGGGATTTGTTCAATAAGTATGCTGACATGAGATAAAAGGTGCATCGGTTCGAGATAGAAGTAAACTGTGAGCTTAAAAAATTATCACGATGAAAAAAATACATGGGTTGCATCACAGACAAATAGAAGAAACAGACTAGCTACGCGGCATGGCTTTTGTTCCATGGTCGTCTCGGTAGACTATGGCCTTTTCATACTGAAATGAGCTTCACAGGTGTTAGATTTTTTGAGACCTTTGTTCGTGGTTGATAATTGCACGAGATTATGCAAAAAGTACGACGAGATGGCATCGTGCTGCCAGTCGCGTAGCAACCATACTTACTTTGTGAGCTCTCAGGGCAGAAACACTGCGTCACGCCAATCAAAACATAACAGGCCCGCAGTTTCATAAACACGTCGTCCTTCAATGACCAACTTTTAATAGACGATATGACTGACCGTAAATTATTGAGTAAAACCAGACAGTATCGATAGAAGATTTTCAAATTTGGTTGAAACACACTCATTATATATTCATAAAAATGTGAGAGGAATTTTTAAAATGGTAAAACTCACTTTCCCGAAGCTCAAAACTTTCCCGTTTTCGCCAGCATGCCGATTCCACTCAGCACCACATGACAACAATAACACAAACTTTGCCGAACATACTTTCACTTAAAAATTGGCGAAAATCCGGAAACTACCGAAGTGTGCATGGTCGGCACTCTTCGGATAAGCGAGGCGAGAGCTACCTGAGGCGAGGCGAACATGGATGACTTACTTAACCGCTTAACGCCTTGAACAATACCCGTTGACAGTCTCTTTCTATTTGTCTGTGGTTGCATCGATATCAACATTGCCTGTACATGTAATGCCCCCATTTTTATGGACAGTTCGTTAATCTAGACCGACAGCTGTCTTAGCCTCTCAAGTCTTTGATCAGTGTCATTTTACATAATTATACCTTTTTACGGTATACCTAACTTTGGTGTCGTAGAAGTGACGTCAGTGACAAGTGTTTAAGTAATATCTTTTGTAAACGGGTTCTCTGTTCTACATCCAGCTTAAACTCACTTTAAATTCCTGTAAAAGCAAACACGCATATAAAATACCGCACTGTTTGCTTTGGGATATCAGAGTTGATAGTCTTTTTATTTTGAAGTGTATAAAATAAAGATATTATGACATATGCGTTGTGACGGAAACTATATGAACCTTCAAGATATTCGTAATGCATTGTTCCATTGATATCTTTGGATTTTTAAATACGTTCAGTAAACTGAAACGGGAGAAACGAAAGTTAAGGAAAGTGACAAAGACAGGTACGCAAAAGGTATTCGTAATCCCGGCAGGACACTTATTAAAGTATAGACACTGTATTTCTTTGTATTTCTCACTTTTGTTTCACGGCTGTTTCAAGCAAGTGAAAGGAAACATGTTCCTTTTTCACACCAGCATTTCTGACAAATTGTTCGCCGATGACGGTAACATTACAATGGACCAAATGTACAGCTAAACATAATAATATTTAGATTTTTTCCAAATATAAGTCCCATTTGTAGTTATTCACCACCAAATTACTACATAAAATATGAACCTGTATTTGATATTACTTTTTACATAAAATATTTACATAATGTGGATTTTTTTGCTCTTGTCCGACCAATACTTTGTTACAATTCAGTTGTAAAAACTTTGTATTCATTTGAACTTGTAGTATAGAAGTGAGACTTTATAAGAACTATTTCCCCTAATATTGAGACAACTTTTACATTCCTATTGACTTCATTATTTGTACTTCATATTAATATGGCAAAAATAATATTTTCATATATATGACGTTAAATTGTATGCTTTACTCTCCTATCTTGGTTGTGCCTTAAAGTCTCGAAACTGTTTTACTTTGTGGGCCTACATCATGAACAACCGGTCAGGATCACCTTTCACTAACTCAGTTCAAAAGAACCAGCCGAAATATGTCTACAAGAAACTGTGGGACAAAACCTACATTTTGGTCAAGTTTTAAAAGCGTAGAAAGACAATTTAACAAACGTGAAGCTTCAAACATTGAGAATGCTGATATTTTCCTGACTTGTAATGTATTTGATGCACTTTGTACATCATTGGTTTCCTCTGCACGAATATGTAACTGAAGATACTGGAAATGTTGACGCTAAATAGGTTGTTGCATATTCTAAGAGGTAGAATACGAAATAAACCATTTTGAGAACTGTAGAGGTCGTCTATCTGATACCTGTATATCTGTACAAGAAACACATATAATGTCTCTCCGCTAAGATTTTATTTATTTCTCTGATTGTACGTAAACCTTCTACGTCATAGTTTTTATCACTTAACAAAAAGCCACTTTAGAAAATCCTTGTGATCTTAACTTTTGATATTGGTCATGTAACCACTTGAACAATTTCCTTGATCAGTGTGACCACTTGAACCATTGTATCTGATACTCGTATATTTGTACAGAAAACATGTGACCATTTGATCCATTTTGTTGGTCAGTGTGACTACTTTCACCATTTCACAAAATATCTCACACACTTGATCCGTGTTTCTGTTTGCTATTTTCATTCAGCTTTTGATCAATTTTACTCTGGAAGTTGTGTACCCTCGAAGTTATATTCCCAGCAAACGAAATAAAGCACATTTCCCCCAACCATAGGCGAACCGGTGACATTATTTGCCGTATGTAAAATCTACATGTGTACTTGAAACGTCTTCAAACCGCTCTGTGGTGTATGTGAGAGTTGTGACCGAATGAACCACAGAACCCAGTAATCCAGTATCCACTCCGAATATTAGAGTCATAATATATGTTCCAAGGGTGTGTGCTATATATATATATATATATATATATATATATATATATATATATATATATATATATATATATATATATATATATATATATATATATATATATATATACACACATACATACATACACACACACACACACACACACACACACACACACACACACACACACACAATATATATATATATATATATATATATATATATATATATATATATATATATATATAATATATAATGAGCGTTTGACATCATGGGCGGAACTCAATGAATTAAAATCTGATTGTCAAGCGGGTTTTCGAAGAGATCACAGCACAGTTGATAATATCTTTGTTTTGCACGCAATGATACAAAAATATTTGAGTGTAAGGGGTGGGAAATTTTATTGCCTTTTCGTTGATTTTGCAAAGGCATTTGACAGTGTGAAACATTCTTTACTTCTTTATAAGCTTTCTTTTCTCTGTGTCTCAGGTAAAATGTTTTCCATTCTTCGCTCCATGTACTGTAATGTGAAATCATGTGTAAAGTCTGGGTCTAAGCTTTCAAATTATTTTGATTGTCCATCTGGTGTTAGGCAGGGATGTATGCTTAGCCCTGTACTATTTACTTTCTTTATTGAAGAATTGAACGACACGTTAAAAAACTCTGGTAGCATTGTAATTCAATTAACACAAGATATGTACAACTTATTTTCACTGCTGTACGCTGATGATGTTGTAATATGCTCTGACTCTGTTGTAAACTTACAGAAGTTGATTAATATTTTGGGTGAATTTTGCAGTAAATGGTCAATGGCTGTAAATATTAATAAGACAAAAATAATTGTTTTTCGTAATGGAGGTCATAGAGCTCGCACAGAAAAATGGGTTTTGAATGGTCAAAATATTGAAGTTGTTTCCTATTATAAATACCTAGGTATTGCTTTATCTTCTAGAAATAGATGGGGAAAAGCGGTTTCTACATTAGCGGAGCAAGCTAATAAAACACGAGCCATGTTATCTGTTGCGACAAAAAAAAAATTGGAGGATTGCCACGTAACACACATTTTATGCTTTTTGACACAACTATCTTACCGATTATGATTTACGCTTCTGAAATATGGGGCTTCCAATGTTATGAAAAACTTGAACAAATACAAAGAAAGTGATGTAGGGCCTTTTTAGGTTTGCCACCAAGTGCAACAAATGAAGCTGTTGTGGGAGAATGTGGCAGATTTCCTATTTTTGTGTTCTCTCTGAAACGCTGTATTAAGTTTTGGTTAAGGTTGTTAGAACTACCCTCCTCAAGATTACCACGCCAAGCATATGTCATGCTTTTCCAACTTGATGAATTAGGGAGGCATAACTGGGTTACATCAATTAAGAATATTTTATATTCTTATGGTTTTGGCTTTGTATGGCTGGCACAGGAGGTTGGTAACAAACAAATGTTTTTAAGTGATTTTGAGAAAAGGGTAAAAGATATTTGCAAGCAAATGGCGGGGAAACATTATGAAAATAAATAAAATGCGTACATATATTGAGTTTAAGAGCGCCTTTGAACCAGAGAAATACATTTCTTTAAATATTAATTTTAAAATCCGCCAAACAATAGCATGCTTCCGTTGTTCATGCCTTCCTTTAAATATAGAAAAAGGTAGACATGTAGGTTTAGTTTCAACTGAAAGATTTTGTGAAATGTGTAATTCTAACAAAGTCGAAGATGAGTTTCATTTTTTGTTGGAATGTCCCACTTATCATAATATCAGATCATTGTATTTACCTGAAGATATCTGTTTTCATCCAAATATATGTAAGTTTCAGCGTTTATTACGTTCTTACCGATGAACGTGTATTGCGTAAGCTTGGTATTTTTCTGTTTAAAGCTTTTCAGTTGCGAAAAGACATACTTTGTAGGTTAAATGTAGACAATCCTTGATATAGAAATTGTTAATTACGGATTGGTTTATTTTTGTATTGTAAATTTGAAAGTTTTAATTTATTTGCATTTTTTGACGTGTAACTCCTCTGCAGATGGGCCGGAGGCCTTGAAATGCAATAAACAAACCATCACTATATATATATATATATATATATATATATATATATATATATATATATATATATATATATATATATATATATATATATATATATATATATATATATATATATATATATATATATATATATATATATATATATGTATATACACACATACATGTATACATACACACACAAACTTTCCTTCAGGTAAGTTTGAGCAAATGGTAAAATAAGAGCGAGACATTAACATAACAACTTGAAAAGATGAAATATGGTTCTCAGATACTCTACTTTCTGCGGGTATTTCCGTTCGCTATATTGTGCAAGAAGCTATACCCGTGTCTTGACTAGCAATGATGGATTGCCTGAGCAAAACTAAGGCATTTGCAAGGGATAAAATCTGATTAACAGTATGGAAAGTTTATCATAGAAAATGTAGCTGGCATTAAAAGATTCGCAGCCAGAGATACCGAAGAATAGATATTAAAATAATGTTTTTGGAGAACGAGTTGACGATTCAGCTGGGTAAGAATTTGAAGACAACCATTTTGTGACACATCCAATTAGCATGCAAAGCGTGGCCACTAGGTTTGACCCGCACAATACCAACAATTTTTGTCTTGAGATATTCATTAACATGAAATTATGCAGACCTACCAACTCTGTGATTCGGAGTTTCTCAAAGCGACTGTCTTGCCTCTTTTTGATAATCCCTGCGCAACTAATACCTGGCAATGCGATGAAGTTAATTTTTTTAAACCTCCAATATTGGTCGGTCAAAAGCAACGGCCAGTGTTTCTCATGATATGTACCATACATACAAAGCCTGTATTAGCGGGGTTTTCGGAAACTTTCACGTGAATAAAGAACGTATTTTACTTTGTCACTTATTTCCTTGCTACAGCCGAAATAACACAAATCGTCATCGTAAATCCTTCGTCATCTTTATAGCCTGTATCCAACACGTACTTGACGGCCTCTTCCACATATTCTTCTCTCACATCATCAGGAAATCTTCCCAGCTGACCCATAAAGTTTGGGCAATATTCTGCAACAGAAGTGAGAATTACGTTCGTGTATTTTAAAAGTGCTATCTTTTTTGAGTTGTCTAATTTCATACAACTTCCTTGCTAATCCGCGATAAGTAAGTTTAATATGCTTTCGTCGTTTCCTAGGTGATATCACATAAAGTTCACTTTATATGTTTCGTAACCAAACCAGTAAAATTGAAATGTGTTGAAATATGTTGAAATCGCAATCGTAGGATGCACAGTATCACATTTTCGTCACAGATAATACAGAAGCAGGCGAACGCAATGATGACTTTGCACCAAACCAGCTCCTGGATGATTTTCAACAACTAATAAGTTTCTATTCTACAGCAGATTACGATAACTAATTTACGTCGGCATGTGAACCCAAAATCCAATCAACTTCTGTGAAACGACAGAACTAATTCTGATGTTCACACTAAATTAAATACATTGTTACGTATATATTGATCAACCTCGCGGAATTAAGTTAAAGAAAACGCTGTCAACCTGTTCATCTGACAACATTGGCCGTACAATGCCAGAGTTGAAACATTAAGCTTTTGGCAAAATTATCAGGGGGTGGTACGATTTGGGGAGGGTCACCATCCTTCATGCAGCAGTTTAAGGCTTTTTAATCTCGTACATGAATCATGAGCAGTGTCGCCAATTTTTATACAAAGATGTCGAAAAGATCTGGTGATATATTTAAAACAATACTCTGAAATGTGAATGCAAAAAAGCAATACGTTTACGTGTATGGGAAAATTATGAAATATCCACTGACGTGTACAGATACGGCTTTATAGTTTTGTCTGCATTTCTGCCGTTAATTTATCAGCTTAATTTATAGCAGTCAAGAAGTGCGTGTGCCAACCTTAGCAAAAGCCACTCTGGACAACACGGCAGAGAGTTTATTGGTTGTGAGTATAGGAAAACGGGAAGGTGAGCGAGTGAAAATTTTGTCTAAGTGTAACAATAGAGTAGCTTCGAACAGCTGTCACTTTCCCTCCGAATTCTGTTTAAAGTAGGTCAGAGTGGGATACTTCCAACATACTACATGTTCATGACCTCTAATAGGCCTTTTCTAAAAAACTTGTCAAACACTGATAGAATCGTCAAGAACAAATCACCTGATAGATAATGATAGACTGTCCTTCATACCAACAAAATAACCATTTTAAGAAGTCTTTATCTCGTATTGCACTTAACACATCTTTTGTACTTAAGATACCACATGAAAAATAATGGAGAGACATATTTGATGAAATAAAATCAAGAAAGTATTGCATCATTCTCTGTCACTGTTACGGAAATTATTGAAAAAAAAACAAAACAATGAAAAAACAAACAGTTATGAACTACTGACTCGCTCTCTATCGATAATACACGTTGTGAACAAAAGAACAAAAGAAGACTTCATGAATGACTCTATGTCACTCCTATACTACTACAATTGGTGAAAAACTCAAACATAGCAGCGAGTCAGCCTTTATCACTGCTACTGCTTTCATTGACATCACCACCGCATTGCTCTTTAGCAGCATCAACACGGCTGCAACTGTGGTTACTGTCACCACAATTCTGCTCCTTGCCCTCAACGATGGTGGTGACGGGTAATTTGTTTCACTAGTACTTACTCTGCACGGTAACTCCTGCTGTCTATTCTTGATTCGGGCGTAAGAGAAGGGTGAACGTTTCATTGAGCCTCGTTTTGGCAAAAGTTTAGGTCTTTCATTTTTAAGGTAGTATGCGCCTCGAAAGTGAAAAACTTAAACTTTTGCTCAAAATATCCTTCAAGAATCTTTCAACTATTCTCTTTCAAAATCAAGAATAAAAATCGGGGGTTACCGTGCAAACTTTGGTACTACAGACACAAATTATTCAAGATTTACCGATATTTGAGATTCAAAATGGCCGCCACCCCTGTGTTAACTCTTAGTATGGAGAAAAAATATATTTTCGATTTTCGAAAACCTGAGACGGTGAAAAGTTTTCTTACACCAAGAGCTTTACAATGAACCCCCACAAGTGCTAGATCAGAAAAGAATTGTCAAAGTTTGAGGGTCCGAATATCTGTCCCCGAGGCGCGTTCTACCTTAAGGCAACACTACCTTACATCAGCCTGTAAAAAAAAGATAATATTATCTGAAAGGAAGCAAATACGAAGTCTGTAAAAAAGTCACCTTTTGCTTCATCAAAAGTTATGGGTAACTCGACTACTTCCTGTGTACAATCGATGACTTCAAAACCAATACTGGAAATTATTTCTTTGTAGTCATCAACACTGCCCTGGAATGGATAGTAGGCATGTTTGTAACTCTGTAAAATAAACGAAGAAAACAAAATTAAGGGTATTTTGCACAATCTAACGCCTATTACTTTGCACTTCAAGTAATAAGATCACGTGTTCACACACGTATAAGCTGTTGTCGTAGTGATGTCTGTCTGTCTGTTTGCTATCTAGAGAACGGCTAATCACATTGGAATAAAATTTGGTACGTAGATTTGTTTTTTGCATCGGCGAAAATTGGCCAGTTTTTGATAGGCGTGGCTTGCATGATTATTCTAATTTATTAAGATAGAAAATGTTCTTAGGGTGAAAGCATCATATCCTATGAATCTCTTCCAGGTGTTAATAAAGGAGACACAGCAGATTGCAAGGTCAAGTGGAAGTTTAAAGACAATGGTACTTCTCATTTGCATACTAACTGAACTTTCCTAATTAGGGAATTAGATATTATGATGTAACATTAATAGAAGTCATTTTACAATTAATGGAGGTCACTTTGCAGTTTTTTTTAAAACAAGTACTTGCTAGTTTGCAAAATTAACGATATTTTCGAATTAGTGAAACAAAACAGGAAGGATTCGAACAATATTGATAAAAGTTACTATGTATATTGATGATACAATGATATAACTGGAGTGAAATATATTTAGCATTTTCACGTCAGCTAATTAGTAATGTGCAATTCAATGGACTTTCCGAATTAGTGAAATTTAACGTAAAGGAATCGGCTAAAGTTGAGGATACTCAATAAGATTAACTTTAAAAGTCGAGAGGATCTGCCTTCTCGTGAGTGTAAACCGAAAAACCGTGTTGCAACGGATATATTACTTGAGTTTAATTCATTGATGCAATCATCAGACTGTTATTTATTAATTTGTTTCTCAAGATGATAATCGCATGAATAAGGGAATAACGTTTAAGAAGTAAACAAATTTTGACGAAATCAACCATATATTCTATATAAACCGAGTCGATATGAAGTCTCGGACTAAGCAGAAAAATGCATCATAATGTCAGGGACAGTCAGCAATTAAGGTATAAAATGATAAGAAGAGCAGCATGACGTCACTGCCACCACGACCATCATCAGCATCATCATCACCATCACCGTCACCACCACCACCACCACCACCACCACCACCATCATCACCATCATCATCATCATCATCATCATCATCATCATCAATCATCATCATCATCACCGTCATCACCACCACCACCACCGTCATCATCATCATCATCATCATCATCATCATCATCATCATCATCATCATCATCATGGTCACTGCCACCACCATTACAACCACCATCACTATCACCAACACCACCAGCGCCACTACCACCACCACCATCATCATCACTTTCACCGTCATCACCATCATCATCATCACTAACATTATCATCATCATCATCATCATCACCGTGATCATGTTCATGATCATCATCATCGTCAGCATAATAATCAGCGTAATCATGACGACGATGACCATCATCATCAAAGCTGGTACCTTCATGTAGGCATCCCATCTAGGATTATTGTAGTTGCCGAGAGCTCTTAAGGTATCGATGACGTCAGGATTTTTCTGTGTCGTATTCAGGAAACACAAACCACCTGGTTTCAAACTGTTATATATTCCTTTCAAGGCCGCCTTAGAATCCTTAATCCAGTGTAAACAATAATGTGCGACGGCTTTGTCGAATGCCTTGCTGTACTCTGTGTACGTTGTAAGTCTTGTGGCATCGCCAACGCTGTAAGTGATGTTCTCAGCTTGGTTCAGTTTCTTAGCTTCTGCGATCATCTCACAGGCGACGTCAAAAGCTAATGCATGAAATGAAGAGTTTAGAAATATATATATTAATTACATTGGCAGGAATCAACAAATCAGTTCAAATGGTCTGGGTCAAGCAGTTTAGGGTTGTTTTAACCAAAAACCACAAACCGACTTCAAAAATTTACCTTTGCAGACTTCATCACCGCTTGAGTTAAGAGAGTAAGGTCACACATAGAAAACTATACAAACAATAGCTAAAAGCCTATCAGGAGAGCGGTTTAAAAAGGAGTATTGAAGGAAAATTTTGACAAATTCTCTAATATTACCTGTACCGGATGATGGAGAACTACGGCTGAGTATAAATAAACGGGCCATAAACGTAGTGTCTATTGACACCCGGGTGTCAATAGCCAGAAGCTGCCTATATGGCTATTGACACCCCTCGACCCGCGACCCTACTCGAATACACGCACTTTTCAATCCCAGGTTCTCGCATTAGTGGAGTTCTCCTCCCAGTCAAACACATGGTCAGTACGATGTTTGATTTCTATTACATTAATTACACAAACTGATTTCAATCTTTTGTCACCTTTTGCTAATCCTGCAAATAGCCACATTAGTTAAGACGCAGTATCTATGTACACAAGCACACAACACGATGACGCCATGAAGGCTGTCGGCAAAGCGTTAAACAGCGAAACGAAAACAAACAATGAACAAACAAATATTCATAAACACCAACAGAATACCTGTTTAATTATAGCTAAACAGTATTCTGAAAAACAACACATTCGTATTTAACAACAATTTCTACAAACAAATGAAACACAACAAACTGTTCCACAGATAAGTATTCTAGCCTCCTACTGAATGAACAAAACACTGACAAGTTTTAACCACAAACAGTGAAACAAAAATCCAAGGAGAGCAAGTATCAAAAAGCGACTGAGGAAGAGACCACACACTGGTTTCGAAACGTAGCGTCAAAGAATCACCCTGTCATTCGACAGCCAGATTACGGCTACGTCTCGCCATTGCTTATATCTACACCAATAGCCAAACACACAAAATCAAACACGAACACAGAGAACGGAAAAATAGTGTAGGCGATGTGTGCAGCCGCTTTCCCTTTATTACATTCCGTTGAATTAAAACCATTCTTTTTCGATGTTTTGGTTTTAAAATGTCAATTTCTACTATTTTGGTGAATATTTACTCAATTGACAACGGCATTGAAGAAAGAGAACGATTGGCCGACAAGTAAATCGCGTATTGAAGCAGCTCTATTGGCCTTGCTGTTAAGGACCGACAAGTTGCCGACAAGTTGAATTGAAACCATTCTTTTTCGATGTTTTGGTTTTAAAATGTCATTTTCTACTATTTTGGTGAATATTTACCCAAGTGACCAAACTGAATTGACGAAACTGAACGAAATATTGGCCGACAAGTAAATCGCTTATTGAAGCAGGTCTATTGGCCATACTAATAAGGACCGACAAGTGATCGATAAGGTGGATAATTATCATTCTTTTTCGATGTTTGGGCTTCAAAATGTAATTTTCTACTATTTTGGTCAATATTAACACAATCGACTGAACAGAACGAATAAACTGTACGAAATATTGGCCGACAATGAAATCGTATATATCTTGAAGCAAGGTGTCACATATGCCGGAAACCAAAAAAAGTTTTTAACTTGTAAATGACTTGCGGGTCACTTGTCGACGAAAGAAGCTATTTCGAAGGAATATTTTTGGATTTCTATTGAGAGTATATGTTGTTTAGAATAACTAAGCTAAGTTTGGTTGAATTTGGAGGCCGACTGGCGAAAAAACGGGAGGGGTGTCAATAGCCAAATAGAGGGCCGGTTGGCTATTGACACCCATTGGTATAGGCCGCCTGCAGTAGCACTATGGGACCGCAAAATGACGACGAAAGAAGCTATTTCGAAGGATTTTTTTTGGATTTCTATTGAGAATATATGTTGATCAGAATAACTAAGCTAAGTTTGGTTGAATTTGGAGGCCGACTGGCGAAAAAACGGGAGGGGTGTCAATAGCCAAATAGAGGGCCGGTTGGCTATTGACACCCGGGTGTCAATAGACTCGGCCATAAATAAATTGTGAGAGCTGTCGGATAAATGAAGTCAGAGAAGAGGATATTTGGACTAAAAATGTTAAAATAAGTGCGAATAAGTGCGAAATCTGTCATCATTTCAGCAAGTCTATGTCAGGATATCCCTTGGGACTTGTGGATGTAAAAATCATTTCCAGCCAAGCGATTTCAGAGAAGTGCAAAATTGACTGACAATGACAGACGATACTTAGTGTAGATGAACAACCAACCTATCTGATACGTTCAGCGCCCCTGAATTCATAATTTGTCAGTTATTACATCTACTGTCCCTTAATTATATTATATGTACGTAAGGAAGGAAACGTGGAATTCATAATGTTTTCTAAAATTCAGTTACATGTTACCCGAGGGACGAATTTGAAAAGATTAAGTTCAAGAAGTTAACTTCTGAAGAATATGATTTTTCTTTTGCATTGGCTAGCAAGCCTTTTAATTCAAGCCATCTGTAGCTGATGTTTTAAAATGTCTGCAGGGATTTTTTCCGTTAAAAATCTCACCATCACATCGTGGAATTCTTTGAATCACACTGCTCTGTGAACCTAAAAAGTTTATCAATTTGTTATCTGTCTTTTTGCCTTCTTTGTGGTCAATACATAATCCTTCATGACCGACTGTTCCGAAGTCTTGCCCTGCTGTGTAATGGAAAGTGTCCGTTTTTTGTGAACTCTACCACAGAGAAACATATTCAGAGTCGCAACGCTTGCATGCTTTTTGTTCCATGGTCGTCTCGGTAGACTATTGTCTTTTCATATTAAAATGAGCTTAAAAGGTGTTAAACTTTTTGGAGGCTTTGTTTGTGGTTGATAATTACACGAGATTATGCGAAAAATACGACGAGATGGCATCGTACTTCCAGTCGCGTAGCAACCATAGTTACTTTGTGAGCTCTCAGGCCAGAAACACTGCTTCACGCCAATCAAAACACAACACGCCAGCAGTTTCATAAACATGTCCTTTCTTGACGCATGTGTAAAAAACGGTATGACTGACCGTAAACCATTGAGTAAAATCAGACAGTATCGATAAAAGACTTTCAAATTTGGTTCAAACACACTCATTATATATTCATAAAAATATGAGAGGAATTTTTAAAATGGTAAAACTCACTGTCCTGAAGCTCAAAACACTCCCGTTTTCGCCAGCACGTCAATTCCGCTCAGCACCACACGACAACAACAACACAAACTTTGCCGAACATACTTTCGCTTAACAATTGGCGAAAATCCGAAAATTACCGAAGGATGCATGATCGGCACTCTTCGGAAAAGAGAGGCGAGAGCAACCTGAGGCGAGGAGAACATGGATGGGTTACATAACCGCATCACGCTTTAAACAATACCCGTTGCGACTCTGGCTATGTTTCTCTGTGACTCTACGCAAACGAAAATTTACCATTATTCATTATTCGTATTTACAATGTACCAAGGGCCTGTACATACGATTGACTCCTACCTGTCACTCTTCCTACACGCTTTGAGAGAAGTGATGTCAAAATTCCTGGCCCACATCAAACGTCCAGTAAAACATCTTTCTGATCCAGTCGCAGGGCCTGAGAGATCTTTTCCATGGACTCAAAGACACCTTTAGAGGCCGTCGCATGATATGTCTTCAAATGGTCGAATTTCATCGTATTGGTTGCTTAACTGTGATATCTGGTACCGGAAAAAAGTAACTTATACGCCCCACAAAAAACTCAAACGGTGTGTAAAATGAAGAATTAATTGTGTAAGTTCCATTTTCCAGGATAAGATCCAGCACTTCTTCGTTCAGAACTTCGTAAACTTAAACGCCACCATCATAAAAAGCCCATGCAAAACCGGCCTTACCCTTTTTCTATCAACCGGAATAACTTCAGATTGATTTTTGCTACGTTACGTTCGACAAAAACTTCACGCAGCAGCCATAATTGAAGGGATACAGTCGTCGGAACTGCTCTCAAGGGTCGTTTGGGGCCAATACGACCAATGTAAACACTGTATCCAAGGTACGATGGTGATTGATGAAAGTTAAAACATGTCTGTCATAATCTACATCGTATAATAATAAATGTTGCAGCTATGATGATGAGGTACATCTAGATATTGCGCAAAAAATACATTGTGAACAAGAAACTCGCACAGGCGCAGTTCCGAAGACCGTTTCCCTTTAATTATTTTTAGATTGCAGTTCAGCTGTAGCTCACCTGCGCATTATTTACCATCAGGCTTACAGCGTCAGGTGAGACTGCGAGTGGGAGTTACTGTGTACATGCTCTACTCTAATTAAGAGAAGAGATGACCAACGAGAAACAAATATACTTTGCTCTTGCTAGTTCACCAACGCGGCCACGACAACTTCATATATTTATGACGAAAGAAACCTCTCAAATTCAAAGTTGTAAAGAGATGACTCTTGATATAGTCCCTGCCTCAAAACATCTTGTCGCCTTGACCGCTAGGCTACGATCAATGGACAGATATTTTTTTTACTTGAATATATTCCGCTGAGAGCATGCCTAGAGAGAAAAAGCGTGAAGATCTCTATCAGTTGCAAGACGTCCAGATCTATTTCTAGAGTATCTAAATCTATCGTTGTTTGGAAAGACATGGTAAGTTGAAATATCAGCAGAAATCCTATAGAATTGTAAAAAATGTTACCTGATTTGTTGCTTAGGTCAATAACTCAGTACTTGAGAAGATAAATCGAATCAAAATACGGAAGTCAAACATCGAAAGGTCAAATAATATAGAATGGAACTTAAAACTGTCGACATTAGAATATCCAGTTACTTAACGCTTACCAAAAGGATCTCAAAATAGCAAGACAGTGAAATTCAACACTCCATTCTGCAAATTCAAGTTCGTATTTCTGCAAGTCAATCTCTCGCAATGACACCAGAAGTCGTCCTTGGCATGATCTATACCAAGGTCAAATTCAGGAATGTTGAAGTCCTGCACGAACCGTGAACGCACTCATGTGTAATAACAGAATTTCACGGACTGTTTTGAAGCTGCGAGGAATCTCGGTCGTGTTTACCTTTACGTACAGTCACTCGCTACAAGGAAGGTGCACAGGGCCTCTAGCACATAGTGCACGAGTTCTCCTTCCCCAGTGAGCGCCATGACATGACTGGTAGACGGAACAATATGCAAATTAAGGAGATTGACATTCTCAGTGAACCGAAACGTTACCTTTAAACAAAACAATTATCAAAACATTGACTGAAAAATCACCTAAATATTGTGATGCAAATCTTGTAAAACATTGAGCCCATTGCATCATGATCATCATCACTCACAGAAAAAGGAACTATCATAGTTTGCCATAGATGGCGCTACAACGCTCTGTATTGTTTGTGAGCTTCAGATCTGGAATAATGGGTAGTTGTGTGTCTTGTAGGTTCGACCATGGCCGCGCTAAGGAGAGAATCGGATCAAAAGGTACGTGTTCACAAGCACCTCTGGGGGACGGGGTAAGATTGGAGGGAGATTTGAAAACATCGTAGGTACATTGGGGCGACTTAAAACAATGTTGGACTGACAGGAAGACTAGAAACGAAAGGACTTTAATTTGAAGTACACGGACCAATATTGAACACAAAGTCACACAAAACTGAATTATCGCAAAAAAGTTCAGTGTCGTATTTATTGTACACAAATTTTAAGACCAGCTGCTCTTATACACTCATAAAGGTATGCACAAATCACATGAAATTGCTCAAGTCACTTTAAGGAACGGTTGCTTGTTTAAGAATAGATCTACATTAACGTGACCTTCTTTTTCTGATCCAGAATCTTTATATAGGAATTTATGCTTACAGTAAACACACAATAATTTGCAATGTTCATCAGCAAAGACATAAAACCGAAAATTAGTGTCAAATTTCCAGACTGATTTGTACCTGTTGTAACTCACACACTATGTGGGATTTCTCTCTGTACATCTGCACGGACGAAAAAGTATAATCACATGTGGAACAGTATGCACACTCTGACTGGCCACGAGATATTAGCTGAAGATAACAGTTTTCCTTGGGACCAAGGCACCATAATCAGTTCTTTGATATCGTCTCAAGAAGTGGATATACAGCCAGCAACAGTGTGTTTTCACACAACACTCCAGCATGTTCATTTTAGTAAGTCTCCATTAGTCGCCATTTTTCAGGGCTGTTTCAACTACTGTAAATCAGTAAGTTAATCATGATATATTGTCTAGAATGTAGCTCGTGTTTTCAGGTTCTACAAAAACATCTACACCACTTTACAGTACAGTTAGATTGAAGTAAGTTGCATATGATGTTTCATTTTCAATCTGCTATATTTTCTATTCCTTTAGCCCTTTTGAAAAATGTATAATCAGTTTCATCATGGCCTCAGGCTTTATCTCAATGGCCATGATCATCATCAGCACATGAAAAAAGTTGTCTTTTCCACTTTTGCAACATAAGAATGCATGGAATTTCTAAAGATGTTTTAAATTTTCAAATATTTTTCTCGTGCACTCAAAGATATTCCCCGTCCGTGCCACCCTCCCCTAGCCTCTTTGACGTGTATACACAAGACTTCAGAAAACGCTGTATTTAAATAGTATTGATTTGATGATCATGTCTTTCTGATTTCCCATTTTGAATAATGAGGAGATCAAGATCTAGATCAAGATCATGGAGGAGATAGCAGTTTTGCAATAAATTGTTCTGCAAATCTGTCAACAGGTAATTTTGACAGCCATACACAATTTTTCAAGGAATATTACCGAATAAGCTGTACGTGCATTGGCAAAAGAAATTATGTTGTTTTTTTTGAATTATCTGTGACAAGGAAATATATATCATAAACAGGCACTATGATGAGACCATTTCAGTTGCTGATACTCTACCTTGAAGAGTGTACAGTTTGTATCATCAACAAAGATTGGCTTTTAATTCAATCTACTCTTGAATGTGTGACAAAATTGATTCTTTGAATCGAAATGTAAGTTTGAAATTTTGTTCAAAAAATGAACAAAATTTAATGAGCCTACAGCAAACAATGTCTGAGTGCACACATTAATCAGCATTTTGGAAATTTCACTAACTGTGCTAGGATCGGCATTTTACTGATAGTGTAGAAGTGCCTTGAATCGAATAATGACATAATTGACTTGAATGTGTCAGCCTTGCATCGGTTATTTCCGCTTACCGTATTATCTTTCTTTACACGCAAGAGGGCAACTGCACAAGGGTGCTCGCAGGTGAATCTAGTGGCAATATCCTGGGTTTGATTGAATATAGTACGCAGCCACGTACGCGATACCATGACGAATGTGAAGGTTATTGGTAACATGCCCAGACCGAATATCGAAATGGAATATTCCAGCTTCAAGTTGTGCGGACAGTGGTCATGTTGACTCCGACTGATTGGGCCACCATATTCAGCGTATAACGTCATTGAGGTATGTGTTCAAGGAATGGAAAGGCTCGCGAGAGAGACACTGTCGTCTGTATCAGACATTAAGTCAGGCCATTTTCACGCTTTGCTGTCGGGCTGTGTTGTATTCGTCTTTTAATGATTCCTGGTGACTTTTGACCTAGTTTTATGTGTCCAAGTAAGTACTTGGGCGGGGAGTTTGTTTTCTTTTCATAGTCTCACCGGTTAGGAACAAAATTTTGTCCCAAAGAGTTGGGATGACCTCGGATGACGTCTGAACTTTTACATTTCTGAGCAATCATAAGGGCTCGAGTTGACTAGAATGAGACAAAATGAGGCAAAATATTTTCTCCAAAATGTGGAATGACCTTCGACCTACTTGCACGTATCTCAGCAACTATAAGGGCTACAGTTAGGTTTTATTGAAAGATGAGCAGTGTGAGACGATTTTTATTCTCCTTAAGTGTATCCCAGTAACTACTATTTGCATCTGTTGTATATTAATATGGCTGCATATTTTCCCCGAAACTTTTGATGATCTTTTACTTACTTTCCTATATTTCGGCAACTGCAACACTTACAAGCGTAATATCAATAAACATAAGTTACCTTCTCAATTACGAACGAGTGAAACCGGCTTTACCCTGGTTAATTACATTTTGCGATTTGACTTGCCCTACCTCATATCCAATATCTACTGACAATGTCAAATTTTAGTATTAAATTAAAGCGTAATTTCGTCTTTTGGAATACTTAATGCTTTTCCCCAACTTTATGTTCTAAGAGTCCATCAGAATGTGTTTTCATCAAGGTAATGTGTGCTTTAATAATCGTAATGATACGCAAGTTTGACATTTTCTTTCGTTTTATTACGTCACTCTAGTACAAGTAAGAAAACAATTGTCAATAACCTTGGTGTTAACATTCTAAATATTCTATCACACAAAGTGAACAAGAGTTTTAAAACGTTATTATCAAATTGATGTAATTAATCGAAAAAAAATCGAGCAATAACACACATTTCAAATCGAAATGTCAAACCATTACGACCTATTTACAAACAATCGCCAAGTGTTCAAAACTGCTAACACAACTCTTATGTATTAATTCACGCATGGCTACGCCCTATAGGGTACTTCTTTTGTCAGTCTCAGATTAGATCTTGGAAATATTTTCTTCATATTTGCATATCTAGAGCGAATTTGTAACATGGTTGCTGTTGAGAATTTGCTCTGTTCTAAAGGGACAAAGTCGGCCATTTTTCATGAATTTGGTTTGATACGAGATCTATTTTGTTTGACATGTTGAAAGATATCAAATGAATAGGTGACCATGAATATATTCGACCCCGATTTTAGGCACGATACATGAAACCATCGCGAAAATGAATTAATGGTCATGACCATTAATTCATCGCGAAAATGAATTAATGGTCATGACCATTAATTCATCGCGAGAATGAATTAATGACCATTAATTCATCGCGAAAATGAATTAATGGTCATGACCATTAATTCATCGCGAAAATGAATTAATGGTCATGACCATTAATTCATTTTCACGATGCTTTCATTTTATTTGTATAAAACCGGGCTGGAATATGTGCATCGTCACTCATTTATTCAGTATCTTTAAACATGTCAAACAATTATATAAGAAGTATCTTGCATCAGACAAAATTCATGAAAAATGACCGACTTTGTCCCTTTAATATCTCTCAGGTGTATGTTCATATACGGAAGATAGGGTAAATAAGCTATTGTGCTACAGTCTGTACAGAGGTACTGGGTATTTATGATGCATTGAACGATTTATAAGTAAATGTAATTAATCCTTGAATACAAATTGCAAAAATCCGATGCTTCATCATACCTGTTTTTAATTGATACAACATTTTCAATTAATTTTCATATCCCTTTTCCTTTGTACGAAGGCAAAGCTTAGTCACACTATTCATTCGTGGAATAATAAGTCAGTTGTTGAAACTTTATACAAATAAAGCAAATATTGCAGTCACACGACGGACATAATTTGATCTACATATGCAAATATTCTCAAATCACTTCTCCAAAAACCCGATATAAATAATTATAGTTACCCTATAGAGCACATCAGTTCAATGTGTCAACTGATGTTTTCTTACAGGCCATGAATTAAAAAGAGAATGCAACATATAGGATATAGGTTTCTTTTAGTCAAAACAGCAGTCAAAGAAATAAACCTTAAAACACCTACTTACGTTTAGGTGTGGTCACAATCAACACATTCCTCTCTTTGTCGACTCAACCGCATTAGTCAACAATTGATGTACATCTAAGTTTCTGCTTTCAAAGCTTTCATTTTGTAGACTTTTCAAATCATTACATGCCCGAAGCTTTCTTCTTGAAGATATACATTAGATTTAATATTCAATAAACAATTATAATAAATAGTCAAATGTAAAATGTATCGAATGAATAATAAATACATCGTTTCTATAAATAGATCACTATCCTAATGGCACATCAAAACAATCTTGAAGGATGTATCCAAAAGTGACATCACACTTCTCTGAATTTTGCGAAGATCACGCAGTCTCTCCGATTTCTCTCATTATCATGACGTAAACCTACTCTTGTCACTTTCTGCGTTTTCTTTCTCTCAATATCTCGCTATACTACACACCTTCAAAACAAAATAAATCTCCATAAACTGTGAAGATAATGTTTAAATAATGTAACTTTTTCAGACAAAATTTATGTTATAATCGAATTTTACAAAATGTTTTACATTATAATTAAGAAAACGGTGCAGCATATTGAATGTTTTCAAACAACTGTACACAGTTACAGATAAGTAATACAAATGTTGAACAAAGGTAAAACTTGACCATGTGACCACACTTACGTTTTCTGTATTGCATCTTTCAAATCGCCGCGCATTAGCACACATCTTCTGATTTGCATTACCGTCCTCCGTAGACACACAATCATCCTCTCACTGTGTATACGACTGATCTGAAAACAGTCGCCATATGTTGACAAAATCTTTACACAAAACGTGTATATCGAGGCACGGATACATCTGTCATTAGTTACTTCAAGGGAAATAATGTCGTTATCAATGCGTATTTAAAATCAATGTGTCGAAAATTATTGCTTCACCTAAGCTTAGATTTTTTTTCACCTGACATACTATCTGAAGCAATGTTAGACAGGATGTGTAGATTAGACGATTTAAAGGTGCATATTAACTTAAGTTACCCAAGGAATGATGAAACACATCTCTTAATATTGCGATCGCATCCAATGGATATATTTTGACAATGTTCCTAGACTCATTTTGCAAGTTAGAAAAGGTCTCAATTAAAAACGCATTTACTTTATTTCTGTCTTGGAATATCAGCAAAATGTAAAACAAGGATGAGGGGAAGCAACGATTTTGCATACATTACAGACCTAAACATCCAAAGAGTATGCAAAAACTTTCTGAAAAACTAGCGTATTAAAGGGTAAGGAGAGGTAACCTTTAAGGATTTTTGTTTACTAATTTTGTTTTGTTTTTGTTTAATGTCAGTAACTATGTCTTGTTATCGTCACAGTAAAACTTGTTTTCATTTCAAATTTCTGGTTGTTTACCGACATAACAAATATTCCCGAAAAGGTAAGCAATGTACACATATTGACTGGCCATGAGGGCAACAGCATACGTCTGTACCCGAGGGACTGTGAGTCACCCCCAAAAACAGACTGTTTCCCGAGGCCGTAGGCCTCGGGAAACAGTCTGTTTTTGGGGGTGACTCACAGTCCCCGGGGTACAGACGTATGCTGTTGCCCTCATGGCCAGTCAATATGTGTTTTGTAACACACCTCATCCGTAGTCATACATAAGAACGTACCATACACAAAAGTTGTCGCATGTAAGCTATATGATGTAGGCTAATATGTTGGAGTGGTTCAGCAAGAAAAAGTTTTTGCCGACAGGGTCGCAATACTTCTGCAAAACGTTCAATGCACCTTTGATTATCGTCTTCGTTCGTTTCGAGTCCTTGTTTGAAACCAGAGCATTCAGTTCTTCTTCAGAAAGTAGGATAAACCGAGAAATTTCTCGACTATCGTTTCGCTCGTCCGCAGACGGCATCTTTGTTTACATTCCAGTTCGCGCATGCGCCAATGTTTTTTTTGACGTCAGCGGGCATCATTTTTCGGAACTGATGCCTGGCAGGCAACAGTTCCGACAAATGATGCCTGATGACGTCGTTTACGTGGATCAGCACAAAAAGAACGCATCCCACGTGACTGTCAATTGGCGAATTAGAACACAGACTGAGGATGAGGTGTGTTACAATGTAGGTTGTAGCCCAGCCTTGTACGAAAACAACAAATACAACATACAACAGTAAATATATACATCCAATATATGTGCAAAATAGGTAATAAAATTCATATCTATATTTTGCCCTCGTTTTGCGTTTGTCGATTTTGAGAGGCAAAAATTAAATCTCACTGCTGTCCAACATTCCGTTTCATTATGTTTCGGTTCATTAAATGTCTGAATTTATCTTTCTTTAAACTGATATTGACCATGATGACGACTTTCAGTTCAAGATCAAAACTTAAACTTCTGCAGTTTAAATCCATCAAAGTTTTTAAAGAATACAATATTAATAATTATAAATAAGTCTAATACATCGATTAAATAGCAGACAATCTATATATTAATTAGCAATATTCGAATGGATAAAACAAAATCTTTAAGTAAACTATAAACTCTCTATAAACATTAGCACAACATACAAGTTCAAATCGCTGTTATCAATAATTACAACTTTTGTCACTCCCATCAATACATCATAGTCCCTAATTTTGGAGTGACTGTGAATAATGTTAATTAATCTAATACATAAAACATATAACGCTCAGTACGTACGGAGCTCATGTTCTGCGTTGAATTTACAAAATAGGCATCTATATGTCCTTCTTTTAATTATGCACTATCTTATCGATAACAGTTCAAACTAAGTAAGAGACAATGCGTTTATTATAGAAATAACGGGCGAAGCCCAGGCAATAAACGTTTAGTTTTGGGCAAGGGCGAGAGGAAAGCCAAGAATTAACTGGCGAGGATTGCTGAGGGTGTTAATTTTGGCTTTCCTCGAGCCCGCGCCCATAAATAAACGTTAATGGTCAGGGCGGAGGCTGTTAATTTTAGCTCACGTGTTCACACACGTGAGCTAATGTCATAGCGATGTCTGTCTGTCTGTCCGTGTGTGTGTATGTGTGTGTATGTGTGTGTGTCTGTGTCTGTGTGTCTGTTTACACGAAAACTCAAAAACGCCAGAACAGATTCAAGTCAGATTAGGCAGACAGGTATACTACTTTTTTCATATAATGGTTTCCCTAATGACAGTGTCGACATATATCAAGAAATACTGCACAAAATTTCATGAAACTTTTCACAGATGACAATTTCAGAACATTATGATGATACTGTGAGTGTCATGTCAATTATCTGCTCATTTGCATATTTAATGAACTTTTGTAATTAGTGACATAACTCTGAAATTCCTGCACTAAATTTGATGATACATGCAACAAATATTGATCTGATATATATCTAATTGTACTGAGAAGCATTGGGCAGTGTCAAGTTAATAAATAGCTCATTTGCATATTTTATGAAGTTTTGTAATTAGTCATATAACTCCGAAATAACTGCACCAAATTTGATGAAATCTGCTGCAGATACTGATCCGACAGATATCTAACTGTGGTTTAAAGCATTTAGTAGTGTGAAGTTAATTAAGGGTTCATTTGCATATTTAATGAACTTTGTTATTAGTGATATTGCTCCAAAATTACAGCATTAAATTTGATGAAACGTGCTACAGATGATGATCTCATAGATATCCAATTGTACTGAGAAGCATTGAGCAGTGTCAAGTTAATAATAGCTCATTTACATATTTTATGAAGTTTTGTAATTAGTCATGTAACTCATAAATAAATGCACTAAATATGCTGAAATCTGCTGCAGATACTGATCCGACAGATATCTGACTGTGGTGTAAAGCATTTAGTAGTGTGAAGTTATTAAGGGTTCATTTACATATTTAATAAACTTTGTAATTAGGTACTAGTATATAACTAAAAAATTACGGCACCAAATTTGGTGATACCTGCTACAGATATTTATCTGATAAATATCTAAGTGTGCTATGAAACATTGAACAGTGTCAATATGACATTAAACTGGTCCAATAATCATTTCCATTCAAGGTAATATATTACCAGGTCCATGGGACAATTGTGATTTACAAATTTAAGTGAATTAAGAGTTCATTTTCATATTCAATGAACTTTGTAACTAGTGATATTACTCTGAAGTTACAGCATTAAATGTAATGAAATGTGCTACAAATGTTGATCTGATAGATATCTAATTGTCCCATGAAGCATTGAGCAGTGTCACGTTAATAAACAGCTTATTTGCATATTCAATAAATTTTTGTAATTAGTGATTTAAATCCGAGAGTACTGTGTGAAAGTTGATTAAATTTGCTACATATACTGATATAACAGATATCTGATTGTTCTATGAAGCGTATTACTATTGATTCAGTTCACATCTGGTCATTATATTATCAACAAACTCAAGAAAATGTGCAAAGCCGGAGATTTGGAAAAAAAGTGTCTAAACTTGGCCCACAAGTGCTTCATTTTATTTTGTGATTGATTATGATCTTTCTACAAATCACAATTTACGTTAGCTGTAAAGTTACGATGTTTCCGATATTATTCGTATTCGCAGGCATGTAAGCAAACCAATACTTTGTATTTATGGTCAGTCACATGGTTCAGCTCAACCAATCAAAATGCGACGTTCAGGGCATGGTAATATAATGCTCCATAATGTGCACACTGACATCTCTGTTTTTACAAGGTCAGTAGTCTGTGAATGTCGATGAAAAATTATTCAAATATGTCAGGGAAGGAGGCTTTTGACACACTTAGACATTTGCAAACCGAACGATCACATTTGGCGCTAACTTTAGTATACAGATATATCGAGCAGCTGCAGTTCAAACCATAAAACACAAGCGCTAAGATTTTCCTTTCAAAGGGGTTAAAATGTCTACATTTTTGGCCATCTACCGATATCATTCTACATTTCCTTGAATCTGGCGGGTCGAAATGGGTTCATTAGACGTACCATAGTCGCAAATGATGGTTAAAGATCAACATTTCATTGAAGAAACCTTGATAAAAAGTCTAAATGAGGTGAGCAATTGGGCCAAAGCTATGATAAATATGTGTATACTTTCCAATGGAAATAATTGTTTATTTACGCCCTTACACAACCTTGGAACCTTGCCACCAAAATGATCATTTTTTGTCTTTTCTTAATTGGAAATTGAAATTTCGCAAATGTTCAATTATCAGATATCAATGATGCCGCCATCTTTATGATAACGCGAATCTCTAGAACTATACCATTTTCTAGAAGAGTTACCCTGGATATAACCGAACGATCTCTTTTAAGTGGAACATATCTATTTTGTTCCTTATGTTCTTGATTTTAGTAGAAACTTTTTGAAAGAAAATTCCGTTTTTGTCTTACCTGTCAAAACAATTTTATTGACACAAATCGCTCAACAAATTGAAAAGATGCAGTTAGAAAAAAATGTGTACTGCTACACAAGAAAAAAGGTGGACGTATTGATAATTTATTGTACGTATTTCTGTAAAGTAGGTCCGGGAAAGGGATAGTATTTTAAGGGATTGCTTAAACGAAAATCGTATCATACCAATTAATATCTTTAAAATTCGAAACTGCTGGAGGTGTAAACTAGTAATGTCTATAAACAAAATGAAATATCAGCAAGAATAATCTGTGGCATTACCATCCATTAGCAACATCTTTAAGTTGAAACTGGTGGAGGAGAAGACAATAAAAATACTTTGACAACTTTAAGTGCTCATACATCTACACAGTCGACATCTGAGAAAGTCATCAAAATCCTTGCAGATACAACGCGTAAACTACAGTGTAGAGAATTAAAATCACCAAACGTGACAACGTTGAACTAGTGAAAAAGGTTGTCTCTGTTAGGAACTAAATTAAGATTAAAAGGGTCCGGATACTTTCAAGGATCACTTTCCACAAAATAATAATAAGATCGACGTTGACAGCTATCAAGCGTTGACAATAATGACGATGACGACTATGGGGAGGTGGCAGTCCAACTGCAAGCGATAATGTCACTAACAACGGCAATTGAACTCTAGCACACGTTTAGTCCATGAGTAGGAAAGAAACTATCAATATTGGAAGAAGTAAAAACACTTCTAACATGAACATCACATTTCGAAGTACTTAACAGGATTTAGACTATTTCCGACATGCTGAAATCTGACTTGCTATAGTCAATAAATTTGAGATGCATAGATATTATAGTTTGAAGGTTATATTCAGCCTTTCAAATAATTATTTACATCTTCTAGTTCTATGCATTGGACATCCATTAATTAACGAAAAACATTAACATAAGTAGTGGTCGAAAAGGGTCTCATCTAAATTTTAAGGAAATTAAATATTGTTAAAATATCATCGATTTAGGATAAAAACACTAATAGTATTTACTGTTATTATTATTATTCTTTAAATTTTAATTAAAATTGACAAGTTAAATGATTAGTTTGTTAAAACTCTCTCCTAGACTTTCTTAGTAAACAATCAAATCTATGGCAACAGGCCTCAATTATCCAAAATAATTTTGAACAGTGGCTATACGTTACGATGGTGAAATCGCATTTCAGTGTAAATCAACAAAATAAGCCATCATGATTTTAATAAATTTGTTTGAGTGTCAATGTTTAAACCCTTGTCATTTTAGAATGAGGATAAATAATGCCAAATAAAAGTCGTTTTTTCAACATAAACTCTTCTTTCATGTGAAATATTACATTTCAGACAATAGCGTCGTTTTTGACTTAAATTAATTTTATCATTAATACCAAAATTGAGTTTTTTTACCCCAAATATACACCCACTTCATCTCTTTACGAAACTACTGCCACCATACTAAACCTTAGAGTCTCTGCTTTTTGAAAATATATAGTGTGTGTGTGTGTGTGGGGGGGGTTTCCTCGTCGTCTTTGATGAGAAATATTGCTTTGAAAAAAACTGTGTTGGCCACATGCAGCTCCACCTTATATGGTAAAAGGGTAAAATAGTAGTTTTCTGGAACTGTGACAGTTGTCTTAAACCCCAATGGCAAATCATTACATAGTTAGGTGCACAAATTGATAACGCTCCCTGACAATATATCCTATTGCAATTGTCAAGAAGTGATATTAAACATAAGTTCTCATGTGATCATGCGTCTCCAGCTGGTACATATTATATGATCATTTTAAGTCATGAGGTGCGTTGCCATAAAAGATAATGGAAAGTAACAAAGTGATTTTAAATCGAATACGAGCTTCTACATCTGATTGGTGGATCGGGTATGAACCATTGATTAAGTATAATGGCATGTGTGCATGGCAAATCTAGACATTCCTATTATATAGAATGCCAATAAAATCTGCATATGCTTGATAAATCTACATGTCAGAAAGAGACAATGCGAAAATAACATTGTACACAAGTTTACAAGAGCTGACAAAAATACAAGGAATGGGAGCGTATTACTCAAAATCTGATTGTAATAATATCTTTTTCAGAGAAACACTCCATTCGATAGCTTTTGCAACTTTAAGTGTGATAGTAGCCAAAGCACTTCCCTTTTACGATCAGTTCTGTTCTTCGCTTCCGTTTGACATCCGCATAACAGTTCCTTGCCGGTAAATGTCATCTGCCTCTAGTACGAAGGGTTTCTTTCGCAACTTTAGAATTGTGGCAAACAAAACAGCCACTGCTATCGCCTGTGTAAAAAATTCAATGTTGAGGTTTATCGTAGGTGGCGACTTTTTATATGCATGGGTAGATAGATAGTTTGACAGATAGACAGATAGATAGATAGATAGATAGATAGATAGATAGATAGATAGATAGATAGATAGATAGATTGATTGATGGATAGATAGAGATAGATAGGTAGATAGATAATAGAGACCAAACTACCGACCGACCCACTCACCTACCTACATGCATACATACATACATACATACATACATACATACCTACCTACCTACCGACCCACTCACCTACCTACATGCATACATACATACATACATACATACATACATACATACATACATACATACATACATACATACATACATACATACATACATACATACATACATTTTTACTGCTGTGCGTACAACTGCATTTGCAACCATAGGTATATGTTGTTGCTTCTAGTGATATTGTTTTCGAAGTCTAGCTAAATATTATTTTCATTTAGGTATTATTGACCTTTGACACTGGTTTATGCCATTTAATTTGTAGGCAGTATTAAAATGCTGAAATATACCAGATTACATATACCAGTAATTTCTCCAGTTCCCCTATTGTCAAGCCACTCTGTGTCAATTTTCCAAGGCTCCCTCGCCCCGATGATATCACCTACCATCTCTGGCCAGTGCCTTTGTCTATTCATCGCAAGTCATCTCAGAACAGTGTCCACTCCGAGAGACTCTGTGAGGGGTTAGCCCACAGAGGGTTAGAAAACAGTATTCTATTGGGGGTTATTTGTGAATTTTCTTTCTACTTATTATAAATAAATGATTTTCGACTTGGAGAAGTTTTTCAACCTAGAGCTAAATGAAATTCCATACATGACAATTAATAAGGGCACACAGATTCCCTAGAATAATAACAGCGATTACATATTATGATACAAAACATTCTGAAAACCAGTTAGAATTGAATCCAGCTGCAGTACATCAGTATAAACATCTGCCAACATGCCTGACTGAGCTAAAGATGTAGACTCAGTCTTGGAAACTAATGCTACACCTTTTTGTTGCAGTTAGAACTATATAGGTAGCAAATAATTGCACCCTATAATATTCATTGCAACCTACCATAGTTGTTAGATGCAGTGGTCAATCCCTCGGACGAAGATGGAGTGGCTAACTTTCCATTTATTGTACACTACAAATCACTGAAGTTAATATTGGACCTAAGCAACATTCGAGTCTATCATGAGTGTATATCTACTGATAATAAAACATGGGTCATTGGTTTTTAAAGTTACAAGTTAAAGGTCAAACACGAAGGTTAAACACAGGGGTCAACATATCCCATTAGCTGACGGAATACAAGGACAGCCAAGGCTTTGACAGGTTTCACAGTCATAAATGTTGAAAGTGTTGATGTTGGTCGGGACGGTTAGCAGGCTGACATAGATGCTGATTCCCTGGATTAAAACAATGATCTTTTACCCCCACTCGAAAACACAAAGTTTTGACATCTCTGTTATTTACCCTCAAATTCATCATCGATATGAAAATCGTCTACTTTACTAAGATCATGCAAGAACCAATATAATGAGTAAAGAAGGAACATACGGCAAAACTCCTTTACTTAGCGATTCCAAACACCTGCATAGGTGTCAATGCAGGTAAGCATAAGAGGAATGAAGAAAAAAGTTTCAATGTGGTGTACGAGAGTCGTATTAAGGCAAAAACTAAACTCAAGATAGGTCTGTCTGTAGTTCTTCATCACGTTTGGCAGAACGTCGGTTTCATGATAGTACAGGATATCAACTGGGCTGTTGGATTGCTTATTTTGAAAAAGTCCATTTCCAAGAGCGATTAGAGACACATATCCTTTTAAAACTAATTTCTTCCAAGTTTCATTCAATTTACAGTACGCATCGATCAAAATTAGATATCTTGAGACTTAGAAAGGTAAAGATTCTGCTACGATTTATATCGGATATTTGAATAGTATAATATACTATACTTGACAGCCAATCCAACTACATTTTGCTTTTTCTACAAGACCTGTACCCTACACATCGTCATCGAGTACATCTTCACTTGCCACTCAAATGGGCAGTAGTAAGACAAAATTATTAATTTACGCTTAATCATGCAACTCACACCCTCCAAAACCTTTTCAGAACCAGTTTAACTCTGAAAATTCAGTTACTGAATAACATGACATTTGTATGATAAATAGTCTAATAGAAATCAAAGCTACAAAACAACCGCTCACACACAGTCACATACAGACTAACACACCCCAACCGCTAACAGAGGCTCACTTATTGGCCTTTGCGCAAAGTAGGGTCAAACATTTTTACCTTGAGCGGATCAACAAGAGCTGCTGATGAGATCAACCATGTTAACTCCGCCATCAACCACTGCTTGGATTTCTCCGGACCCCATTCAAGGCTGTACAGGATCAGGAAGAAGGTTGAAACAAATGACGAGGTGAACACCATAATCCATGCGATTATTCTGTAGCATCGAGATGACATAAATTGAGGGACATCAGTAGATTCCTCGATTTCACCACGAGTAATTTGATTGTTAGTAGAGGGGGTAATCTTCAAGTCTCGTCTTGATTTCTTGAAGACTTTAACCATGATGATGGAGAAAGGTAGAGTTATTAGACTGCTTATCAGGGCAATGTAGACTTTACCGAGTGACAAATCTTGTGACCCAATCTCCAATGTTTTCGTCGACTGCACTTTATCTTCTGTGTCATAAAACATTGCGTTAACTATCATACCAAGACATAATATGGCAGCGCAGCATGACAGACGTTGGACTCGAGTGAAGTTACTGGGCATTTGTCGGGTGACAAGCGAACCCCACATGTACTCATCGAAAACTTGAATGCGAACGTGAGCCGACAAAAGATGAACGAATCTCGTCAATTGGCCTTCTTCAGAAACCATCAAGTTTACAATCTTTGATTCTTGATTTTCATCGCGCGTAATCCAGTCATAGCACATGAAATTAAATCTGTCAAAAAGATGAAAGTCGAAGGATAAGTAGTTCTAGCGGTTTGGAGCACTAAAGGGTACTGTAAGATCTTCAAAACATATTTGATACATAATATCATATTTTCTCAAAACATGTAATATATATATGGTGATGACAATATCCGATAAATAACACAAAGCCAGATCAGACTGATCTATCATAGCAATTTTACTACAATATATCTTTCGGATATTATGTGTATTTCAGCGTACAGTGCAATATTGGTACGATCAGCAATCAAACGGAAACAGAACAGCCCTCGTCTGTACAGATATCTTGCTTGTGATCTTCCTAATATATCTAACAAGAAATTTACATTTTCATGACTAAATATACCATTTTCATCTGGCTAATTAGCTTTTCAGTTAACTTTTACTCTTCTGTGGATATAGGACGATTTCTTTTTTTATCTTTTTCTGTATTTCTAGGCGTTACTTTAGTATAGTGATATTTTACATGTATTTTACGAATCCCTTCCTTTTTTCAGTCCTTATTTATTGCGATTTTTTACGTTTTCTTTGTTTTATATTATTCACTCCATGCATGGAAATCTATTTATGAAAGCATCGATTTCAAGTAATAAAATGAAAAGAAATAATGACCCCTTCAGATGTTTTTATAGGAAATGTGTTTACCTCTCCTTTGTCTGCACGTCAACTATCTCAATTCTCTCCAAATACCACTTATCAAAGCCTTTGGCATCAGATATTCGGAGATCTACGTCAATACGGTGAATTGGTCCTAGGTTGTGTCTTTCTGACACAAGGAAGCTACAAATACTGCCCGTTTTTAGGTTCTGGAACAAAAATATTAAACGGGATATTAAGTGTTCAAGAACATTCGAGAACTTTCAATCATAGCTTATAGTGATTGTTGGGAAATGTTACATTACAACATATACTTCTTAATTCCCTTCGGAATAAACTCAAATTTAACTCATCTGTTCGTTATCGACATCATGTCTTTGGCGCTAAACAATGTGCTCATCAAATGCAAAGACAAGCTTCTCGACAATTGCATTGAGTGAATGATGACCCTGCCTTCAAAATCAAGTCGATTTACGGGAGTACTGGGCGCTGCTGAAAAGAAGTGTGACTGGGATGAGAAATCGCCACTTCCTCACAAATACAATGGTGCGTCTCTACTGTCGTTCTCATCACTACCAGGTGTGGAATCTGGTTCTTTTCATATCAACATATGGATGAGAACTGTTTGGAAGCCGAATTCTTACTGTTCATAACGGAAATTTCTCATTTTTTGCTCACGTGTGTGTCGCAGCGATGTCTGTCTGTCTGTCTGTCTGTCTGTCTGTCTGTCTGCCTGTTGGTCTGATATCTAAAAAACGGCTTATCAGATCAGAATCAAATCTCGTACATATATTGAGTTAGCAAATGGCAAGAACTGGTTAGGTTTTGGTGGATGTGGCTAGCATACTTCTTGCTCATTTGCATAATTAATGATTTTTGAAAAAACGCATACACATTAAAAACTACAACACACAATTTGATGAGATTTGCTGCAAATGTTGATCACACCAAGATATATCAGCAGTGGGAACCATTAGGGGGTTACATGAAAGATAGTTGCTAATTTGCATATTTAATAAGCTTTCCTAATTAGGGATGTCTGTCTGATTTGACTCGATCAAAATTTACCAAACTTGGTATGTATATTAAAGATACTATTATTTAACATAAAGTCATTAAGCGTTTTAACTTTAGCCAATTTCTAATTTGCATATTTAATGAACTTTGCTAATTAGGGAAATAAATTTGAATTGACTGGACCGACGTTGATGAAACTTCGTACATGTATTTGGAGCTACTATGATACAACATTTTTGAAAGTCTTTAAGCATTTTTACATCAGCCAATTCCGAATTTGCATATTTAATGAACTTTCCCAATTGGGGATATATATCTGAATTAACTTGATTGTAGCTGTTGAAACTTGCTATATACATCAAAAATACTGTGATATGACATTATTGAAAGTCAAAAGACATTGTTACTTCAGCCATTTCCTAATTTGCATATTAAATGAATTTTCATAATTAGGGATATTTATCTGAATTGACTTGATTGATGAAACTTGCTATGTACATTAAAGATATTATTGAAAGTCATTAAGCATTTTCTCTTCAGCCAATTCCTAATTTGCATATTTAATGAACTTTCCTAATTAGAGATATATATCTGAATTGACTTGACCAAAGTTGACAAAACTTGCTACATATATTGCAGATACCATGATACAACATCATTGACAATCATAAAGCATTTTTACTTAAGTCAATTCCTAATTTACATATTTAATGAACTTTGCTAATTAGGGATATATACTGGGATTTACTTGATCAAAGTTGGCAAAACATGCTATGTACATTGATGATTATACCTGGTTAAACAATATCGAAAGTCATTGCACATTTTCATATCAGCTAATTTATAATTTGCATATCTAATGAGCTTTCACAGCTCGGCATATATGGCTTGAAGGACTTGGCCAACGGTAATTACACTTGCTATATAAAATGGTGATACAATGACAGCAGTCAAAGAACTTTAATATTTTTATTTCAGCTAATAACATATTTGTATACTTCATGACCTTTTAGAATTAATCGGCGGTGATTATTGTTCATTATGTTGATCATAATACTTTCATAATACTTACTGTGACCAACTCTTTTGGGTCGGAAGCAGTGGCCGACTGGTTTTGTGTGAGGCCTAGCAGCTAGGCGATGTTGCCGTGAGTGTGTGGGGGTTCGAATCCCGTTTGGGTTATAGTAAAAATTTATATTTCAATGAAGTTGCAAACATGTGGCAAAGGTTCAGATTTACACATAACTGCAATATGTAATGAAAAACGTGAGCATTTTCAGTTCATATCTGGTTTTCTCTGGTGAGATTTGGAATGCCTACCAGTCAGTGGTGAGGGGCTCAAGCAAGCTAGAAATAAAGGCAATAACGGGCAAGGCATGACTGAACCGCCGGAACCCATGAATAAACGTTCAGAATGATACTCCGTTACACTGCAATGGTCACCTTATTTTGTACAAGCGTTGCCAAACTTTATATATAATCACATAGGAAAAATAGCATTTTTGCTGTAATTCTGACCAAAGGGGGATGAATTCACTTTCAAGGCTCCACGCTGGAGTCATATTCAAGGCACATGTCCATGAGATACTTAGATCACTGTTGGCAGAATCATTATAAATAACTTACTAAACGGCGCTTCTTGTCCACGAGTTGTATAGTTCTACTCGGTGATGAATCACCAAATAGTTGAATAGCCACTGTGCTCGTTGTACCAGAGCCAGGTCTAAGGCCGGTGAAGACTGTTATGCGATAAAAGTACCGTTCATTGGATGTGTTATCAATCTGAGGAGCTGATAGCCACTGAGGAAATAAAGAGTTGGCATTTCAATGATTCGTCTCGTATCTGGCGCAGCACAAATGGCACTCATGCTGATAAGACGCAAGGAATATACGATATTGGGTAAACAACCCTGAAGTATCACTATGGCAGAGAAACTCTCACAAGCACTCAAGCAGCACAATTTTTTCATAATTTTCCCTGAATAATGCAATCCAACACACTTATTCAATATAAACTAAAACTAGTTGGTTTATTTCTGTTTCGTGTCATATACAGAAATTTCTAGCTTATATAAGACATTTTCATGACTCAGCCCTATCGTGAATGGAGCCACTTATCTAAAGTCACTGCAATATTTTCAGAAATTGTATTTACTGCATCTCATTACGAGACATTCGTCGACTTATGGACCAGTAGGACACGTAGTGAATAAAAGTCACCAAATGGACCTATTCAGACGATGCAGTGCCTCGACTGAGCACTGGTAAAGAAAGAGGGGGAAATGATACAAAGACCCTGATCCCGGATTACTCTTAACCGCGTCATGTTAGGAGTGAGAAAAATTTAAACACGTCGAAAAGAAGGGAATCCAAATAGCCGATCATTCAGTTGTTCAAGAAAGCAGCTTCAATAGAGTAGAACGAATGGTTTAGGGAGAGTCTAACCGGACAATTTAAACAACTTAGTCCCTATCCCTGACTCTAGTCTAAACTCATGCATGAGAAATTTCCAAACATTTTGATGGGCAAGACTGTCTTAAGGCAAGGTTTTGATTTCTTCTGACAATATCTGTACCAAATTACTTACGTTACGCAAATCTTCTTTGTCCTTTTTTCTCATAATAATTGCCAGTCCGACATACAGAACAAACAAAGACATCACTGTTGCAAGCACCACTGGGCTATATGTGATGTCTTTTTGAAGACGCTACTGAAATTGATGTCATTCACAGGAACTACAAAGTGGGCCGCGGTGAATGATGTAAGGTGATTGCAGACACAAATGGTGAAGTCATCGGTTGACGCGCTCTCATCGGGCTAAAAGGTAAATAATATGTAGGTAGAGGTAGCGGTCGAAACTGGCTGGTCATCCATGTGTTTTTGTTGCGATGATTTATAAACAGTATCGTTAATACTAATTGGAAAAGCGTAACTCCGCAATTCCCCCGCATTTGGACAATATAATGAATTGTCACTGATTCAAAGTCACAAAATTATTGTAGTCAGAACGTTTGAAATTGTTCAACGTAATATAGACATTTGCTTAGTATACTGTTGTGTGTTTGAAGGTTATCTTTCTCTTACGGTTAAAGAGAACAACAGCTCATTTGATGTCCATGAATGGTTAATAGCAATGCTAAACAACGAAAACACTCGCTCATGGTGAGATCGTATAATATGTATTCTTACCCAGCATCCGTCAGTCTGCCATCTCTGGTTGCGTTCTTCCCAGTACAGGCAGAATATATGTGATATGGACAGTATTATATCGTGGGAACCCCCATGGTCCGCATTACCAGCTTTAAAAGAAGCAATAGACAAGAATAACATCGAACAGTATGAATATTGTAAATATACGGCATTGTCATAAAATGCATGGTATCATAACAACATGGAGCGATTGTTTGTTCCACTATATGTTCTGAAGTACTAATCTTAAACATAACTCGGCGTAAGAGTTACAATCGAAGTTAGTGATTCTCTAGATGAGACGTAAATAAGATTTAATAAACGATAACTCCACATGCTGACAAAACAGTTAACTCCTGATATTGCGAGAGGCATAGAACGCCTGTAGCTTCCAAATCTGATACCAAATTGTTTTGTTAGTGATACTGCTACTTTTAGTATGAATTTAACCAAAGGATTAGTTCATGCATACCAAATTCTAGACAAACGGGAACTTGGCAGTACTTTGCTAAATGAAACTTTATGTGTCTTATTTCACAACCAATCTTACAGATCACGGGAAATTGTGTAAAATTTAGAATGAGAGAAACTAATTACCGAAAATTACCTATATCAGTTTTTCAGAAAGTCCGCCAGTGCTGTGGGCGATAACTCTCTTTGGGAAAGGAAAATTTGTTTTTCACCAAAAGTGGCGAAAACTTTGTTTCGATGCCAAAAGCCGTACTTACCAACGTCTATCATAAAGGCGTGGGAGTCCATGTCAGATGTTATGTTTGCTTTCATGGTCTTCACGGAACCACTGGAAATATTCCAGTAGTTGTCGTACATAGTCATGTTTGGTTTCGTGTTCCCACGTTGGTAAACTTCGTACCACAAACCAGTGAGCTGAGGATGTAGCTGAATCTTGAGTATTTGAGCTGGGATGGTAAGATTGACGGAAAACTCGATTCTGTCCCCAACAGATGCATGTAGATATATTGTGTTATTATGATCATGATTCATATTGGTGACATTCACGATGTAAGTATCGCCGGTCTTAAGAGAATAGCCATTCTGATCGAGAATTTCCAGAGTCACCACGGGTAGTAGCCTCAATGCCCTGGGAGACATACACTTCTTCGGGTTTACCATTGACCCCATAAACTGACAGGACAAAGTACAAAAACACAAGCGTTGATGACTATGAGTTGCTCTAACATTTATTGTTAACATATATTCACCGATATATTTTTCAAACAAACGCACTTATAAGTAGAAACTTCCATTACAGGGTGCATGAAAGTGCGTGCTATCTAAAGTCTATCTAAAGATCTGCATAAAAAAATCTGCATCATAGAATATCTAATCGAAATGTTATCATCCAAGGTATTTTTTGTTGCACATGAAAACCATGTGGTTGCATGCATAAATTGATTTATTTTATGAGGTAATTGAACGGCATGAAAATGAATTATGCAGGATGGTTCGAAGTAGGTTTCGCAAACTGAGTGGAATCGATAGAACAAGTTGAATGTTGGCAATAAAATTGCATGTTCTACCATAGACGCCAACAATACATCGACCTACCTTTGTCGAGATGTTTCCATCAAAGGTACTGATATCTCTTGGTACAAAGAATCCACCTGCTTTCGATAAACTTTCCCTGCCATGGAAATTACTTTGGGTGTACTTAGATACTCTTGCTTGTATCTCTCGAGCATCATAATTTCTATACGCGTCCTCCTGTTCAGATGATCTAAGCGTTATCAATGACTTGTTAAGGATAGCATCAATAGCACCAAACGTCAGGGATGTTACAAAGGAATCCTGTGAGGCAAGATTATACCCCGAAATTAATATTTCTTCATCGTGCAACGTAAGAGACGACATTATATACGAAAAAAAACCCTATTTTTTCCACTTCTTACAATGCACTATTTTATGGTGAAAAATCTGTATAATGAAGTCAATGGTTACTTTTATATTTATTTTTGTATTGTTATATTACCAAACTTGCGAGTTTCCCAGTACAATGTACAGAGGTGGCCGAAAGCATAATATGAAACAAAGCAGGTGCGTAACTTTAACGTCATTCACATATTGTCGGCATATTCTTTGAGAATCCGTTTTAGCTACAGTGTTTCCCTTTGATTCGATATTCTAAAGATTGCCAATTTTAACCCGCTAGCGTTTGGTTCTATTAATAACGATGCACTTATCAGGCAGATCAAGCCAAACACTAGGATTCGATATTCCAAATTTGCCACTTTTACCCACTACATATGCGAGAATTATATTCTGGGAAGGGCTTTGGGAGATATAAAAATTTGGTCGGAAAATGGCGCTTGACTAGCTGGGATTATATTCTTCTCTTGTGTCCTCTATACTGGGAAACTCGCAAGTTTGATAATATAACGATACAAAAATCAACATGAAAATAATCATAGGTGACATTATACAAAGTCTTCACCGTAAAATAGTTCTATTGAATACTTCACCTTTTATTTTTCGTGAATAGCTTTAAATAAAGTTGCTTTACAACACTTTTCTGTAGTTACAATCGTGAAATATAATATTTTGACACATTTACTTATCGTAAAAGCGTGAAATCATTTTCGAAATTGACCATTTTTATATAAGAACACAACCGCTGAAAATAATTAGGATGAGCGTTCACATATATGGCCGGACCAATAATAAACCCATTAATGCACTAATTACAGCAATGAGGTTTAAGAAGTCAGAATACTTTAGTAAAATCAGTGTTTTGTTATCTGTTTCTATAGTCAAACTCAAGCAAAAGTAAAATGAATATTTTGTCATAGTTTGAGAACGAATACAAGTAAGGCTATTTTACAACTTATCAATTCTAATTGACTTTCAATAAATATAGCGTAGTCACATACATATTATTACATAATATTTGTCGTTTACAGATGGCTCGTAAGTTCATTTACATCTACTTATTGTATGTGCCAATATCACTTACTGTGTCACTGCACTCTGATTCGCTTTTCTTCTTGAAAAGATCATTATTTGCCTCAATGATGTTTGAAGATGACTTGAATAGATCTGAAATAACATTTATCGAACGATCTTGAGCATTTATAGTGACAGAGAATTATATCTTCTACCTTAAGCAACTCTTCCATAAATTTACAAACTTGTTATATCACAGGAAAAACTACTGAACAGACTTTGGCATTTACGCTTGAACTACATTAACAATGGTCGTGACACCAATCGTATCAATACGTTGAAACACCTGATTAATTGCCTTCAGAACATTATCAAACAAAGGAGCAAATGCTATTTGGTCATAATTTCCAAGTACATCGCACTTGATGTTGATCAACATGTTGCACAGCATTGAAAGAACGGATTGCGCCAACAGTCAGCTATCACATAGAGATAGTTGATAAGGATTGGGAACTTCTTTGCACAAGGAGAGATGCAAGTTTGCAATATGAAAACTACATTAAAATAATAGGTACCACAAAATGCAATATTCTAAGATTATTACGAAATTATTACAAAGTGTCTATGTACTAGGACATTATCACATAGTGGTTTGAAGTAATTTCGCAATGTCTTTTAACCCTGTAACTGCTGGGTCAGTCAAGAAGGGAATAGATCATATTGTGTGTGACACGAACTGAAGCTTCAAATTCTTCAGTATGGGAGCTTTCATTTCCAATGAAAGGATGTAAAGCGTCACCTTCTGTGATGACAAATTTAGAAAAGTTGAGATCCCCGATTTTCAGAAAAGAATTGTTAACAAACTCGTACCTCTCTCAAAAGTATCAGTTTCTTTTTTACTACTTATATGCTGTTATCATATGAGACAATATCTCGATTCAGTGTAAACAGCTCTGGAATTTCGGCATGTAAAAATCAACAAACACTGTACCAGTGGTAAGCTATCCTTCATTATTACTGTAGTTTGTTACGTCTCCATGTGAATTCCTTCTTTATCTTTTAGGAAATATATCAAAATCCACGATCGTAAGTTTGCAAAATGGCATTTTGGTTACATACCTGTCGTAACTTCAAATACAATTGACCTGCTAACAACCACAATGCTATCCAGTGCTCTGGCAATTTCGTGGAGAAACGTTGCCGCTATAACCTGAAAGTATGAAAGAGTAAATATTTCGCAAGACATCCTTGACGTTTTCTCGACTTTCAAAATAAAATCACCCAAAGAAAATATTCTAGACACAACATTAACACCTAAAGCGTGTATTAAAATGACCCATTGTGCTCGATTGTTGGTCTGCCACTCCAGACTAAACTCTCAACACTCAAGTGATCTTCAAAGGGATATTTATCCAATATCATACGCCTACATCTTGGCAGTGGGTAATTCGAAAATTACTCTGGTAAAATTTGTATATCTGTCTTTAGAGACAAAGTAAGAACCCTTCGTTACAGACTGAGTTTTGATTTCTGTTTCTCGTTTCGTTATCCAAACAATCATCCAGCAAGGAATCGCTAGGTTATGTATCCCAAACTAATTTCCTAATTAAGCAATGAGGAGTGATGACTTGCAAAGGGTACAACACCACACTCAAGTTTCAAACCCACCAACCTCCAATAGAGGGTCCTTCACTCTGGACTTAATGGGTCTCAAGCTAAACTATCGTCGGAAAGTGAGTTCGGTACCTAAACAACGTTATCGTGCTGCCTCATGATGTCTCAGCATCACACATAAGCGACCTTTTTTATTTCAAAAAACTTAAATGTCTTAGACATGCCTAAATTTCTTCTTTCTCTGAACAGAATCGCTAATGATATGATCAGTTGTTTGTCCTTGGATTGAGAGCTTAGATACTTCAGCTCCTTTACCATAGACTTTGTCATTAAACATAATTAGCATATCGTCTTTTAACTAAGCGTCAGGATTTCTACAATTCTCAACACGAGAACATTTTTTACCTGTCCGACCATCGATCTATGTTGTTCCATAGTACATACCTGTGTTTCTGGCAAGAGTTCCTGGGAGTCGTGAAAAGATGAAACGCTGAGTAATGTTTGTGAGGCTTGCTCCACAATTTCTGAGCAGGGCGCAGACGCATTGAAGGCCGAAAGTGAAACGTTTACTAATAGAAGTCTTGCCTAAAAGAGCAAAAGAGTGTTCCAGGTACTGGTAATCAATGACTAATGTGTTCCATTTGGAAATACAGAATAGTTCATTAAGAAAATATTTTGGATGATTTTACTAACACCTCTGAAGGGGTTAAGGGAGAATCAGATAAAACATTTCTGATTGTTTTACCTACCCCAAGCACAAAAAAATATCGGCAGGGGCAGTGGTAAGCTGTACATTTCGCTTTATGTAAATTTAAGAGATAAATGAAGTTCATAAGTACATCTTTCATTTTACTGATGTTTATAAATATATGTTTTACATTATTTCCAAAGTTCAAGTGACTAGACTAAGCTTACTCTAATACATCTGAAAGTTAATAATGGCTCACATTGAGGTGTTGTGTTTATTTTCAGAGATTTCAGCTTGTATTCATGTATATTGTAATCACAAGTAAACATATGCATTTCTGACAATAATCATACGGTTAAGTACTTGTTATTTTTCATGTCTAAAAGTGTGATATGATTTGTGTTAATTTCATTATAATTGTGTGACAACGAAAACGAACTTTACACGCACACATAACTGTTATGATACTATTGCCACAGTTTGTAAGCTACGCATTTAGTTGTTCTCTCGAATAATGTGGGTAATGCCAGTGTTTCTGCTTGTGAGCATAGCCTGTATGTAATCATCTCTGTTGACAACTTACATTTGCTGCGGACTAGAATAATTTATCACCACATAACCCCACGCGTTGGCAAAGTTATCATTTGATCTACAACATACTCATCGAGGAGAAGAATACTAGTCTTGTTTTCTGGAAATCATTGCAATTGACAAAGTTTTACCATACAGTAAAGTTTTTTGAGTAAACAGTAAAGCCATATTCACTCTCAATAGTCTATGCGAGTCTGATAATATACCACAAAGAAAGCAGTTATGGCACATTACAAACATTCAGTTCCAACAAGGACCATCACTCTCAGACTAGTATCTTTAACAATATGTAGGTCAAATTCAAACTATTTTTACCGAATAGTTTTCTGTGAAGAGAGTTTATCTCATTATGTTTATAGGTTTTGTTGCATAAATTTATTAATGAAAATTGTCTTACCTTCTGTATGGTATCAATATTGGGACCAACTTGATCCTGTAAACACAAACATTTATGAATTAATACTAATCTGATTCTGTTGTTTCTTTAATCTCTAATTTAGGAGGATAAATCAGACTGTCAATGAACCTGGAATTATTTAAAGAAATGACATCGTCTATTCAACTGAATTTCAAGTTTTAAGCTTTAGCTGCAGAAACCTTTTTCTGTTAGACCAGTTCTGGATGAATTCTGCTTCATATGAGTACAGGAACAAACCAGGAAGCAAGAGAGCACAATTAGTTCCCTCAGGTATTCCTGTACACTGTTTAAAAATGTTTCCTCCTAATTCAGCAAATATGTTGTCCGTGAGGAAGTTAAGCATAGTGACGATTCTTTGTCTGTATAAAATGTCTTAGCATCAGTGTCTTTCTTAAAGAAGTATGTACGATTACAACATAAGACACATACGGCGTGAACCGTTTTTGTAGGAAAAAAAGCTTGATTGATGATGTTCTTCAAGTGGTGTTTCAATTTATCATGTGGTATTGTGACATTTTCTGGAATTGCATGTGAATCATGGTTTGAAGTTGAAATTTTGACATAGATAACTCAGCGGAGATCAAATAATTGTTTGTCTTGGTTACTTGGCTGCATAGTATGATATACATTTGTCAAGAGCGAGTTCAATGAAAATTATAGTATGTGCAAGATTGTTATGCTTTCACAGGGTTTTTAGTAATTATCATAGAAAGTCGGAAAACAAATACAATCATGACGGTCTAAAATATCCATATAGTAGTGATTGCATATGTAAAAGAAGAAAGGTTCGAAATTGTTTAAAAGAATATGGTGAAAGATTCTCGAATAGGGTTCAACGACAAAGATTTTTTATGCAGCTGTAAAAAGACAGAGTAGCTATACAGTTGTTCAAAAAATCCGTATGGCTGATAAAGCAAGTACATATAAGTTTGTGAAATACATTTGTCGCAAACTCAATGTTCACTGCAGTAAATCCAGCTACCCATTTTATTGCAGAATTCTGAACATTCCTAAGTTACACAATAGAAGACTAACCCTTGACATGTGCTTTTTATACAAAATAATCCATTCACATTATGATTCACCAAATATTTTAAATCAAATCTGCTTTTATGCCCCCAGTAGAAATTTACGCAAGAAACCCCTTTTTAAACCAGACTTGTGTTCTGTTAATTGCAGAAAATTCTCGACAGTGCCCAGATGCATGTCTGTTTTTAATGATATCTCTTTTAAATGTAATATAGATATTTTTTCTACGCTGTGTAGTTTTAAAACTATTTTATCCAGTCATTTTAACAGTTCTCTTTTTTGATTCGTGTATTTTTTTTTTTTTCAATTTAATGTAACCTGTTACTTTTATGGTTGTCTTGTACATTTGTCTTGTGATGGAGTGACTTTTTTGTTTTGCAGATCTGTTAGTGGGTTTGCCGTTGATCTGTGTGTCAAATAAAATAAAATAAAATAAAGTAAAAAATAAAGAATTGTGAGAGAATAGCTATTAAATATCTAAAAGTTGGTTATTCACGATCCAGTAATTAATACTGCACCTTTATGAGATTGTCTTGTCCATGTGTCTGTCTTGACTCAATATCATTTTGAGATTTGTTTCAGGGAACTTTTGTTCCTTCCGAGTTCGGTTAAGTACAGTTACCAGCACACTCGTTTTTTAACTTCTTAGTCTAGTCCCGTAGATTAAGTTATTTCTTTTAATAAATGCCAAGTGTTACACACCCATTCTCAACCGCTTGTTGGCCCTCTGCCATTACCGGAAAAGGACGCACAGTCGGTTGACAAAGACGCCTCTAATTTCAAATTCGTTGATGTAGATCGGCCAGCCTTTCACCAAATTCACGAATCATTTAGGCATATGGCTCGCATTGCCACGTCCCTTGATTGGTTTCTAGGGACAGCTACAATGGAAATTTTAGTCACCCCCTCAGATGGTGATAAAGTTCACCAAATCATCCGGGCTATTACCACTGCTACTGGCCACATGGCTGAAACGGCAGTTAGGGGTGCCTGTGCATGTGCATTGGGTAAACAGGATGCCTTTTTGCAATATCCATCCGTTCAACTCTTGGATGAGTTGAAACAGGAGGCATGTATGGCCCCCTTTGCGCCTCATTCATTATTGGTGGCACTCTCACTAGTTTAGCTAAGAATGTTAATGAAGCCAAACAAAGAGACATGTTGCTGTTCAATAAGCCCGGACAACAAGTTCCAGGCTTTCTACGAACAATTCTGGTAATAAAGGCGGTATGAAAAGAGGTAAGGGATGCGGCTCATTCAAAGGAAGCCAGTCCCAGTCAAAGTTCAAAACTGGTCAGCAGAAAGGTAACGAGCCGTTTTTTACATCCAAAGGTAGAGTGAGTGGCTTCGGGCAGCGCTCCTGACTACCTAATGGACAACACAACTTTCTCCTACTGCCACAATTGCATATCCCAGTGGAAGGAAGATTATGTGGATCCTCTCAGTGTTCAGAAACAGCTACGAAATAGATTTTCACCGTCACTGCCACTTTCAGACAATCCTTTCGCCTTTATGCACAGGCGTCAGAATCAAAATTGAGAGGCACTTCAAGTCGCAGTAGAGTCCCAAAGAGCAGTGAGGAGGGTAGATCCGAACCAGGCAGTACCAGGCTTCTACAGTCATTTCTTCCTGGTTCCCAAAAAGTCAGGAGTTGGAGACCAATTCTCAATTTAACTGCTCTGACTTGGTTCATCCGCGAATCCTCCCTCTGAATGGAGACTCCCAGAAATGTTTTAGCTGCAATACGTCTGAGGGAGTGGCTCGTATCCATAGATCTCAAAGACTTCCACATAGCCATCAATGAGTCTTCGTGCCATTATCTGCAGTTTGTTGTGGGGAATCAGGTGTACGAGTACAATGCTTTCCCTTTCGGCCTGGTCTCACCACCAGCAGTCTTCACTTTGGTAATGCTGGCTCCGGTGGCATTTCTACACCAATGATCGATTCAGTTGCATCCTTATCTAGACCACTGGTTAATACGGAACCTGAATGGTGTAGTGCTAATGACTCAGGCTCGTCGAACTTGGCTGCTTCTTACCCAGATTGAACTGATTCACAACCTAGAAAAGGCCCCAAGCCAAGACATGGTGTTTATTGGCAGTCGGTTTCTGACGGCCCTAGGGAAAGTCTGCCCAACACAAATGAGACCATATCCAGGACAAGATCGCTGACTCTATGATACCCTCTATTGGATCTAGTGATGTGGTGCCAGGTAAGGGACATAAAGCTCAAAGATCGTTACCTGCCAGGCAAGCTAAATCATATTGCGGAGGTGCTGTCATACAACCGACAGATCCTTCCAACTGAGTGGTCTTTAATCAATACTTAGTCATTCTGATTTTCCATCGTTGGGTGACCCCCACCATAGCTCTGTTTGCAACATCAAGAATCACAAACTTCCTCTGTTTGTGTCCCCGGTAGTGGATCACAGGGCAGTTGTGGTGGACGCCCTGTCCATGTCCTTGAAGGGACTAGTAGGCTACGCTTTTCCGCCTCTTCCCCTTGTACCGTTGGTATTGTGCAAAGTCCAGGATTAAGAATAATCATGATTCTGATTGCCCCTGTGACCCAACAGATCATGGTTCCAAAAACTGTTGATAGGGAGCCCTTAAGAGATACCACTTCAGGAGGACTTCCTATCTCAAGGCATAGATTTGGTTCATCCGGACCCAAGCATCTTCCACCTTCAGGCATTCAAGTTGTCGAACAAGCCCTGCTCGAGGAACAATTTTGTAAATCAACTGCAACCATTATTGCCAGACCTCAACATCCCAGTACACTGATAACATATGAGGACAAAAGGCAAACGTTCGTGGATTGTTTTGACAAGTGGCAGATTACTCAGTGTCTCTTGCTCACAGTTAGCAGATTATCTTGTTCGGTTCCAAGAGAAATAATTCCCCCGAAAACTGTGACAGTCTACCCCACTGCTATTGCTACTACTATCTGGAGTTTAGGGGCAAGATTATGGCCATAATAGTATCCAATTTGCCATGATAAGGACTTTATGATCGAAAGACCCCAGGACGACCACAATCCCCAAGTGGAATCTATTATTGGTTTTACATGTAAAGGTTTTACAAGTGGCTCCCTTTGAACCTGTGGATAGGATCAGTCTTAAAGCGCTTACGTATAAGACTGCATTTAGCCTTGGGTCGGCGTCAAAGTGAGATTCCCACCTTGAACGTAGAAGAAGGGCTGCCTCACCTTAGCAAAGTTTAGGCCATTTTGAGAACTAGACCCGGTTTTCCTGCCCAAGTCTGTGTCGAATTCTGTATTTCCAAAATGTTGAGTCGACATAAGTATAGCTATGAAGCTGCCGAATTGAAGTTTGAATCTAAACTAATTTCTGCACGAAGAGTTATACCTACGTCTAGTACCCACCCTCCTCCCGCACTTACAAATAGCTACCTCTGGTTTATCGATGAGGGTGTTTTTCTCAACCTCATCAGTTATATTAGTGGGTTCCACTATACTTTAAATGGACGAATATAACGTTCCCAGCCAGCGTGATGCTGGCGATGAGGGCACACTGTTAAACATTAATTTTGTGCACAAAGCTGGACGCAGTAGAATTTCCCAATAATTGAGTTGGCATAAGTATAGGTTTTCGTGCAGAAATCAGTTTAGGTATAAGCTTCAGTTTTGTTATTGTCATTTTCTATTTGTTTTTATTTAGAACTCGTAAACTGTTTATTTACATGGAATGAGACTGATTGTTGGATCTATTTGGATACAACATTATCAAGCTTGCTAAACGAATAGCATCTATCAATTGGCAGGCGCCTTGGAGTAGGCAGTTATTTTTGTCTGTTGTTGTATTGAATATATCTCTGATAAATAATTTTTATGACGCAGGCCCTCTTTTCCAAAAGCAAAAGGATGCCACGTGACAAGAACGTATTGTTTGTAATGATACTGATAAAATCCACCCAGAAAGTGATTAGTTCTGTAACAGTTTTTGATAAATAACAGCTCCTGGTCACTCAGGTAAATCGGCATATATGCGTTGGTCTGGAACGCGTAACACTTCAATGAACATTAGAGGTGCCCGTTAGAATGAACGCAGTAGAAAATTCTATGTCTGTTCATTTGACTTTTTTAAGACGTAGTCGAAGAGAGTAAGAAGACGATCGGATGAGGGGAGTTTCTGTGTATTTGTTCCGACTGGGAGCTGAAGTACACTTTTCCGTTGGCAAGGTGTTTGCAAAGTGCTTACTATTCCACACATTATTTTGACTTGTTAGTGGACTTTGAAAGGACTCAGACAATGTCGTACGAAAAAGTCTGAATTCAGAAGACGTTTACAATGACAACAAAATTCCAAATTAAAGGAGGATAAAGCATTTGTTTCATAACCCATATACGGAATTCCTTACTCGCAAGAATATGCTATGCGTATTTTTGCGCTGACACGACATAAAGTGAACTCATTTTGTTAATAGGAGGGAAGAATTGAGGTCATCCAGGAAATGAAGACTGGTGGAATTAATAGTTTCAATACAAGATAAAATGCCTCTCCACTTCTTCTAATTGAGATAAACGCATCGATCTGGAACTTTTCACACTGAAATGACAAGACGGCTGTCTGTAATACTTAAGAACATCTAACGGTTATGAATTCATTTCAATTCATATGAGATGTTTCCTGACTTATTCGGAGAGAGAAAAAGAATACGAGACGAAAGTTTTTTGTGCCTATTTTCCGATTGCATGCTAAATGACATGTGTTTTGTTGGTGTGGTGCTTTTTCTTCCGTACACAGTTTGTTTTCTTTTTCCAGTGGACCTTGAAGGGACTTTGAGAATTTTTAAATAAATCACTGAAAGTTGAAGATATATGTTCTGTCTCACAATGACAACAAAATGTATCCTTAGTGAGATCACGAACAACGGTTTTATCATCACACTTTATCCAACTGAAAAGATAATACACTGTAACGCTTTGCGTTACAGTGTATATCTCTAGAAAACTCGATGCAGTATCGCACAGTAGTATATGAGATACAATTAAAACACATTATGTAAATAGAATATCGATTATTAGAATTACACTTCCTCAGGACCTTCATATGGATCGATCTTTGATCGATTTATATCGATGAATACAACGAATACCTATGTTGGGTAGCACTTTGGTAGAAAGTGGGTCATATTTTCGACATTAAAAGGACAAAGTCGGCCACTTTTCATGAATTTTGTTTGATGATCAACATCAAAAATTGAGTGTCACTTGCAAAAAACTTAATCAAGGAACCAATAAAGCTGACTGAGTGTGAACACAAGCAATAAGTTTTCTCAATAAAATTAAGAAAAGCACAGCAGCTTTTTGCAGTAGCATTGTAACATATTTACAGTCTGGGCGTGCAACAACCTTCAATGAGATTTTTTCTGTGCAAATGTTACATTTTGATTTCCTTCATAATCTTACAAAGAGTCAAATAAAAAAATCCACAACACAGGGAGTGTTCCTGCAGACCTTGCCGAAATCGATAAATTCAAGTAACGCCAACTTCCAGCTCAGACATAAAGAAAGAACAAAGTTGTCTCACAGACGTATACATTATTTTATAGTCGCGCCAGCGGCTTACTGACTACGCATGTGCAGGTTCATAATATACTCTGCAAGTAACTGGAATTGTACCCGACTAAATTCATGGGCGCTGCCATGTTTTTCAGTACTCTAAATAAATAGATAAACAAATACGAAACGTGCAAAGCATTATTTTATCACATGCCATTAATAAAATATATCTCTCTTGTTAGCGAGTAAGTATTATTATCCATCTTGTCACTGATACAAAATGTTGTTACTATCACGCCTAAAAAATAGAAAACTACCGTGCATATGAACGAGGGCATACGTAAAGAATGCTGGGATTTAATTTCAGAAAAGCACCCCTGTGTCAATAACTAGGTACAAAAATTGCCAGTTTTGAGACGGAACCATAGTTTTTCAGCTTGCAAGTGGAAGATGGGCAGTGCAGTTATCATTGGAACGATGGAGATGGCACAATACGTCCTTTGTTAAACACAATAGGTTATTATCATTGTAAAAATTACCACTTTTTGTGCAACATTTTACACATTTCAGAAAATTTATACCTGCAGGGTCTGACATCGTGTACGTGAACTGTTTTCATCAGAGGGTAAACTGGGCATAGTTGTCGTACAAACGTAACACTTATTTCTATTTTATCAAGAGTCAATACAAATAACAGTTCTAATCTTAACCCTAGCGCGACAGCAAGGGCTCAGCCCTATAAACATGATTAGAAAACGGAGTTCCCGCAATTTCAGAACTTGAAAAGTGGCAAGGCAAGACGGTAATGATTATATCAGAACTGATTTGAAAAACAATGTAAATAAGCAAATGGTCAGTAATGGTCCTTGATGGTAGTTATAAGAACAAACTTTTTAGTAAACCTGTCTTGGTTCAATGTATTCAGAGTAAACCAATTAAGCCATTGATGATCGAGTTTTAAAGAAGGATACTGTTTTGTACGTTTTTAAATGTGAAACAACGAAAGATCTCATTGATTGTTATGTAAATTACCTTTCGATATTGTATGTATGTATCACATGGGAGTCTGTTTCAGACGAGGGTTATCGAAATCTGAAACACCAGACGAGTCCTATTTAGTAGTTATACGAGAACAACAAAGGTGGTTTATAACATTACCTGGTGGCATAATCCATGTATACTTTACGGCAAAACGTCATTGTTTTGTATGATGTTGCAAGACTTGTGTCTGAACATCGTAGGAGAGTGTGTTACATAAGCCTGTTGGTGGTCTCAGTTATACGTTTCATTGTTGTTACAGGTCTTACAGATGATAAATATACTTATGAGGCAGACCTTAGTAATCTAGCTTCCATTAGTCAATCATTTAACTTACTAACCTGTGTCAATTCGTTGATGATGTTCGCAACGTCGTCAACCTTGTTCAGGAGGATAACAGTGTCGGCAGTATTATTGGAGTCAACAGACCTTACTCCTTCTTCTAAACTGTGAATAAGGTCTTTCACTTCAGCTTCCCTTAATGATGGCAAATTATAAATCTGCGTGATAGAGCATTGTAGAAAACGCATTAAAAGTGAGTTGTTTCTGAACATCCAAATCGGAGGATAAACCTGAGAGTTTCTACACTCACAGAAGACAAATCCGATCGTACGAATAATTAAAGTCATTTTCCTATGAATTCTTTAACAGGATGCCCGACAGGTATGTAATTGTCTTAAAATAATTTTCGGCAACTGATCAAATGTTAAAATTTCTTCAAAGTAGCTTCTCCGCAATTTGTAGATTTGCGCCATTCTAGGATACATTCTGAAGTAAATGGGTATGCGATTTACTCAGTTCTACGAATGGGGTTCGTACACAATGTTGAAAGAATGAATGTAAAAACAAATGGGAGATAGTGTCCGGACAAAATGGGAAGTGCGGTACAAATAACAAGCTCCAAATGATTGACCTCAATGGTTTGAAACTGAAAACTGATCTTTGTGAGCTTAGTTGAGCTTGAGCACACAAAAATGTAGAAATTCTCTGGTGACAATATACCATATTTTTGGTCTCATTCTGACGTCCAAATATCCTCATACTGAAAGCAAATTGACACCGTCAAACATACAAATTGATAACCTAAAAGACATGACTGTTAATATTTGAAAAAAAGTTATATAGACTACAATGACAGGCAACAAACGATTTTACCGAATTCAGCGTGTTATTTTTCTTCCCCTACATAAACCGGTTTATATAGGGGAAGATCAATATTGAGAAACGGTTGTCTTACCTGGACGGACATATTGTACTCTGCGTATTCACCATACATGTCTATTATTTTAAAAAGTAATTCCAAGGTGAAGTTACTTTCCCTTTTTCCACTGGGTAGTTGCAACATTGGGAAAGATGAGCTTGAGTTACTGTAAACAAGCTGCCCAATGCCGTAAGAAAACTTGTCACGTATCCTGAGTTCATAGGTCAGCCCAAATGTATTGTTGTTCGTGTCGTGTCGCGTTCCTGGACACGTTTTAAAGCTGCCTTCACCTCGCCAGTAATAACACGCAATGTACACCTCTCTTGGATGAATTAAGCCTGTGCAGAGAAAAAAAAACATAGGTCGAACAATGCGGTTTGTTATCAGAGGAAATGTTACTGATACTCTGAAATATATACACTACTATGTTAGATCGATCAGATTGATATAGAATATTTTGTTCGCGAGGATCATGTCCTGAACTTCAACTAGTTTATTGCCGCCTTGTAAAATGGCCTTCACTACAGCAAAATAGTTTATGTCTCTTTTTAACATTTCAACAGTGTCTACCATCTTACTTTTAACAACCACAATAAATTATATAAATGGTAAACAATAGGCCAAGGTAACGTTACATTTTAGTCCTGTTTGTTTACTCATTCTCTACAAACGACCGTAACGGTTACTTTCAAAACAACTCTGGCAAGTGTGTGTGCAATGGAGTAGCGAAATATTAACCTGCATCGAACCGGTTATTCCACCTAATGAAATGCACAGTAATATGGAAACGTTTTGTTTGAGCTTATTTTGAGTATAATAACATCAAAGTACCGATGCCATGAGCACTGTAAGCGCCAAACCTTCGCCGCCTCTACGGGACAATACCGCATTTCAAGCGAATGTTTTTCAATGAAACTCAAGGGAGTCAAAAATGAATGAATGAATGAATGAATGAATGAATGAATGAATGAATGAATGAATGAATGAATGAATGGATTGATGGATGGATGGATGGATGGATGGATGGATGTATATCAGTGTAATACAATAATGGCTGCTGAATTAAATTGGCACACCCTCACATGAGTAGAAAGCGCCTCTTCCGACTAAACTCTGCTACGTGACGGAACATAGCACAATTGATGACTTTTATACGGCTGTGACAAAGTTTCTGAAATAATACTGACGGAAAATTTAAACATAAGCAAAATGCTACGCTTTCACATCGATGATAGGTCGAATAATGCATCTTGTCCTTAAAGAAACATAGCCGAACACGAGTCACTGAATCCTTGCTAATGGGACGGGATCACTTCTTGACGTGAGAAAATGAGTTAGATAGGCAGGACTTATCGATCCAGTTGACCAGGCAAACTGATGATTAACGGCTAATCACTTTATCCTACGTATGAGTATATGTAGATATCGTTTTATAAATTATTAATAAACCACTTCGAGACTTAATATTTAGCCAACACTGTTTTCCAATTTTCATTTTACTAAATGGATCAGGTCATATCAATTATTGACAAGACACTAGATGATTGACCGTTAATAATCGCTGATCATCATCCTTGTGCGTGTTTGGATATACTTGTCGTTTAATACAATAAACGAAAATGTACTGTCTTCGTGTCAACAGTGCTAGTACATTACTTTTAAATTATTGTTCAAATTTTTCTACTAGTGTGAGCTTGAGTGTGGAATAGAGGCATAGTCAGGGTGATAATGTTCATGTCTTGCAAGGAATGACATTGCTGTGCTGCTCGTAGTTAGGGGAATACGAGTTGAGGTACCAGTCCGGTTTGTATTACCTTCAGTAACTGAAGTCGACATACCAAGATGTTGGCTCTGGCACAACTTTATAGCTTTATTTCTAGATGGCCAAAAAAATCAAATAAAAAAAAATCACACTCATTTTAATGTGAGATGTTTCCATGGCAACCATTCAGGAGTAACAACATTTTTTTTCAGAAGTCTCACAGCTTCAATGAATTTTTTTTGGATTTCTATATAATACTTATAGCCCCTAAACTTGTAATAATAATAATAATAATAATAATAATAAAACAAGGCAGTATTGCTGAAGGCAATGAGTACTTGGGCCGTGATAGAGTAATTTTGAGGACAATATATACTACTATTCAAGTATGGTCTTGAATTTCTCCTGTCAATTAGGCATTTGATTAACTGGTTATTAAACGAAGCGATGGCATGACAACGGCAAATTATGTCTAGCAACTTTTGTGGAGTTTGAGGCAGGGGTTCTTTATTTATAGTGGAAATTGCTTAATTCAAATTACAGCAAATTTCTTTTGTTCTCGATGGTAGATGTCTAATATTTAGATGGGCATATTTAGATTTCTACCCTATAGTTATCCCTATATACCAAAATCGGACATCCAGCTCTATTGGCTTGCTCAGAATTAGATATGCACATAATTAATGAGGTACAATATGTGGTGTCATAAGGTGTCCCATCATACCAAATATGAAGGGTGTAGCACTTGTGGTTACTGAGTTGTGGACAAATATATATATTTGAGGTCAAAGGTCACCAAGGTCACATGACATTTGTCAAAATAATTGTATTGCTAAGTTATTCCTATATACCAAAAATCAGACCTCTAGCTCTATTGGGTCGCTCAAAATTAGATATGCGCATAATTAATGTAATGAGGTACAATATGTGGTGTCATAAGGTGTCTTATCATACCAAATATGAAGGATGTAGCACTCGTGGTTACTGAGTTGTGGACAAATATATATTTGAGTCAAAGGTCATTGAGGTCACGTCACATTTTGTCATAATAATGTATTGCTAAGTTATTCCTATATACCAAAAATCAGACCTCTAGCTCTATTTGCTCGCTCAAAATAAGATATGCGCATAATTAATGAGGTACAATATATGGTGTCATAAGGTGTCCTATCATACCAAATATGAAGGGTGTAGCACTTGTGGTTACTGAGTTGTGGACAAATATGTATATTTGAGGTCAAAGGTCATTGAGGTCACGTGACGTTTTGTCAAACAAATTATATTGTTAACTTATCCCTACATACCAAAAATCAGACCTCTAGCCTTATTTGCTCGCTCAAAATTAGATATGCGCATAATTAATGGAGTACAATATGTGGCGTCATAAGGTGTCCCATCATACCAAATATGAAAGGTTTAGCACTTGTGGTTACTGAGTTATGGACAATAATGTATATTTGAGGTCAAAGGTCACCAAGGTCACATGACATTTTGTCAAAATGTCTGAGATATCTGCGTGAACCGATGGACTCACTGATGGACTCACGGACGGATATGACCCAATCTATAAGCCCTCTGGACTTTATCCGTGGGGACAAAAAAACTGTGTCACTGCATCCTTTAGGCAATATGAATACGATGAGAAACTAAATTTTTATTTTTCTTGGCCTTATACATGGGAGTCTATGGAGAACTGCCTTATACATGGGAGTCTAAGGCGGTGTAAAATAAAAAGTCCTCTAACACGGCCAAATTCGATCGCATTGTGAAACAAATCGATGTGCATCTGTATGGGGTTGGGTACTATTCTTGTGCAAAGTTTGAAAGAAATTGACCAGGGCATGTCTGAGATATCTGCGTGAACGGACGGACGGACTGACATGACCAAACCTATAACTCCCCCAGGACTTCGTCCGTGGGCACTAAAAACAACGCAACAGTTATTACAGCTACACCGGTGGTAGGTTCATATCCAGAGCCCCGTACGGTCTGCCGCCGTCGCTTGAAAACAATCTCATAAACCTGGCCATATGGGCAACTGTGTATGGGCAGCTGGATACTTGACTTCCCGGAGAAGGCGAGCTGTCACGTTCAAGCTCAGGATTATTTGTCGATCAAATTTCAGTAAATTTACCTTACCTAGATGAAATTTTGTCTATAGGCTGAAATTTCGCCGAAGTTTGACAAAATTGCATCGATTTTTCAGGTTCATATCCGACATTTTTGAGTTTTGAGTGCAGACAGAAATAAGTTTTGAGGCAACATGGCTGCGACCCCATGTTGACCCCTAGCCCTGCGTACGATGCTATGTGCTACAGCTAACACACAGCATCGTGCGCAGGGCTAGTGAGAGGTTGCCGACATCGACGGTTATTTACGAGAAGTGAATAAAAGACTGTCATTTTGGAAGCGATCGAGTAGCTGAGGTAGGCTGGGATACGACTTGGGCCCAAGAACGCTGAATTTCGGCAGTAATTTGGCTTTTTACGTCAAGTCCCAAAATGGATTTGAAGTCACCGACCCTACGTACGGGTCTTTGCAGGGCTGTGGTGAGCGGGCGATTAGCTGTAGCGGAACACACAGCATCGTACGCAGGGCTAGTTGACCCCAAGTGAAAATGTGTTCGCGATCAAATCTTCCTATATTTTTTCAGAATTTGCAACAAAATCATTGCTTCTAAAATCTTTTGTAAAATATAAATACTAAAATAAAATGCGATGTGCCATGTCTCCAGATTTCTAAAATATCGTTCGTTGACCGTTCGACGGAATACTCATTTCGCGAACTTGTGACGCAGTTGAAATTCAATACTGACCGCCAAATAATCTTAATGAGACGAGATCATTCTAGACATCCTCCAAATTATCCAACCATTCGCGTTAGAGTTCAGCTCGCTTAGAGTATCATAACATTCTTCGGCCTTCGTTTAGATCGACCCTAATCTCTCCCATTTAGGAAATAAATACACAAGCTACCTTGACAAAACTTCGTGCACCATCCAGGACCTAACGCACTACAAATCTGTCTTGACGTCATCATCTCCGTACATGGTAATCGGCATACCGTATTTTTTAGCAAAGGAGACACAGAATACGTCGGAGTATTCAGTTTCAAAACGTATTACATTGTGTGATGTTGTCAAAAAAAGGTAATGTTACTGCAGTGGTATAAATTACAAACACAAAAGTTCAAATCAGTTTATTTTGGACTGGCTTTACCCAACATTTCATATTGTTTCTTAAGCCAGATTTGACCACGTGCTTACTGGCGACCCCTTTACATGCAAATTATTATTATTATTATTATTATTATTATTATTATTATTTATTATTATTAGATCATATATTACAGTTATTGCTGACTGATATTTATATTACAATATTTTTTTATTTTTAAACCTGCAATGATTTCAGATTGTCTGAGTAGAAATTGCTCAAACAAATTTGTGCTTCTGCTGTTTATATCTGGTATTGTATCACCCCTATTTGTAACAATCAACCCTATTTGTAACAAAATTTAATTTTCAAAAAAACTTTGCCGTATATGTTGAAATATTAATAAAATATGCATATTTGTATGTTTGAGGGCAATTTTCTTTTTTTTTCCTTGTCAAAACTCATTTTTCCGAAACTGCTTTTGTTACAAATTGGGGTTGATTGTTACAAATAGGGGTGACATGTGTCAACCCTATATGTAACAATCAACCCTTTCTGTAACAAAATTTAATTTTCAAAAACACTTTGCCGTATATATTGAAATATTAATAGAATATGCATATTTGTATGTTTGAGGGCAATTTCTTTTTTTTTCCTTGTCAAAACTCATTTTTCCGAAACTGCTTTTGTTACAAATTGGGTGATTGTTACAAATAGGGTAACATGTGTCAACCCTATTTGTAACAATCAACCCTATTTGTAACAAAACCTAAATTTCAAAGAAACTTGGCCGTATTTGATGAAATCTTGATGAAATATACATATTAGTATGTTCGGGGGCAATTTTCTTTGTTTTCCTTGTTGAAACTCATTTTTCCGAAAATGCTCGTGAGATTAAATTTCGTTGTGCAGGTTCCTAGGGATAAGAGCCCTACTTGTAAGATATAATCAAGTCGTGCAGATACATGCCAAAGGTTTGTTTTGGGGCAATTTTCACCATTTTCGGTCAAAAAGGTTAAAAATCTTGTTTTCTGACCGAAATCATACTAAACCTATATGGGGTTAACTTTTGTTACAAATTGGGTTGATTGTTACAAATAGGGTTGACGTGTCACCCTATTTGTAACAATCAACCCTATTTGTAACAAAATTTAACCAACTTGCAACAAAACCTAATTTTCAAAAAACTTGGCCGTATTTGATGAAATCTTGATGAAATATACATATTAGTATGTTTTGGGGCAATTTTTATTTTTTCCTTGTCGAAACTCATTTTTTCCGAAAATGCCTTGATCTAGATTAACGTTCGTTGTGCAGGTTGCCTAGAATAAGAGGCCTACTAGTAAGATATAATCATGTTGTGCAGATAGGTTTGTTTCGGGGCAATTTTCACCAATTTCGGTCAAAAATGTTAAAAATCTTGTTTTCTGACCGAAATCATACTAAACCTATATTGGGTTAACTTTTGTTACAAATTGGGTTGATTGTTACAAATAGGGGTGACATGTGTCAACCCTATTTGTAACAATCAACCCTATTTGTAACAAAACCTAAATTTCAAAGAAACTTGGCCGTATTTGATGAAATCTTGATGAAATATACATATTAGTATGTTCGGGGGCAATTTTCTTTGTTTTCCTTGTTGAAACTCATTTTCCATAAATGCTAGTTAGATTTAATTTCTTTGTGCAGGTTCCTAGGGATAAGAGGCCTATTTGTAAGATATAATCAAGTCGTGCAGATACATGCCAAAAGTTTGTTTCGGGGCAATTTTCACCAATTTCGGTCAAAAATATCACAAATCTTGTTTTCTGACCGAAATCATACTAACCCTATATTGGGTTAACTTCTGTTACAAATTGGGTTCATTGTTACAAATAGGGTTGACACGTTAACCCTATTTGTAACAATCACTCCTATTTGTAACAATCAACCTAATTTTCTACAAAACTTGGCCGTATTTTAATGAAATCTTAATGAAATGTACATATTAGTATGGTTTGGGACAATTTTTATTTTTTCCTTGTCGAAACTCATTTTTTCCGAAAATGCTCGTTAGATTAACTTTCGTTGTGCAGGTTGCCTAGTATAAGAGGCCTACTCGTAAGACATAATCGAGTTGTGCAGATAGGTTTGTTTCGGGGCAATTTTCACCAATTTCGGTCAAAAATGTTAAAAATCTTGTTTTCTGACCGAAATCATACTAAACCTATATTGGGTTAACTTTTGTTACAAATTGGGT
>NC_091931.1:21151653-21321653 GCF_041260155.1 Ptychodera flava
GTGAAAACTAAAAAGTCCTCTAACACGGCCAAATTTGATCGCATTGTGAAACAAATCGACGTGCATCTGTATCTATCATTCAATAAAATTATGATTACTCAGATCGGAAGTATCTGTCCCTCGAATTCTGAAACAATGCACTTGATTATATTTTTTGTGATATTCTGAACTACTCGGCTATTTGGGTGAACGATGCTATAAGGTCAAACACCAAATCGAAGGTATCTGGAACATAAACGACTCCACTCTCTAACTTTGGACACCGTATGTGTAGTGTCTCACCTACCTGTGCCTGGCTTGGGTTATGAGTAACTACATGATGGGTCCTTTCTGCCTTAATTCCATATGGTTTTAGACAGAAAACCCCCGACTAATTTGATAAATTATCGATTTTACGGCATTGTCATTGCTGTACGGCATTATAAGTGGAGTAATACAGAGAAAAATACGACTGAAGGAGGTAAAAAATATAGAACTCCAGGGCGACGTGATTGAAAGTTTTTAAAATTTAAACTTTGATGATGATTTAAGTTACTATGAAGCATCCTTTACAGAGGCCGACCAAAGTCTCGGTGGCCTGCAGATGGATAGGATAGGCAAAAGAAAAAAGTTGTCCTGTTCCGATAACCCGACCTACCCTATTTTTTAGCCTGCGACCTTAACCTTTTAGCAACGTAAACACGGAAGTAACAACAAGACAGAAAACCCCCGTAAAATCACGTGTTCGTCACCTGATATTTGATTTTTGCTTGGGACGTCGACGTCTTTTATGTAATTAGTCCTTTAATATGTATGATACGCTTTTTCTGGAAATGTTGTGGTAAGTGTTAGATCGCCCTCAACCCCTGAAAAGTGCATATTTAAAAAAAACATATTGGGGAAAAGAAAACCAGCCGACCTAACTGCCCTATTTTGAAACCATGTTATTGGAAGAGCAAAATTTATTTTTTAGTTTTAAGTGTTACAAATAGCGTTAACTTTTGATACAAATAGGGTTAGTATGACTTCTGTCAGAAAAGAAGATTTGTTTTTGCATTTTAGACCAAAATTAGTGACTGATGCCCCCACCAAATTTTGGCATGTATCTGAAAAACATGATTACCTCTTAGATGGAGGTCTTTTATCCCTAGAAACCTGCACGCCGAAATTTTATCTAATTATTTTAAGAAAAAATGAGTTTCGACAAGGGAAAAACAAGGAAATTGCCCCCGAACATACTAATATGTATATTTCATCAAGATTTCATCAAATACGGCCAAGTTTTTTTGAAATTAGGTTTTGTTTCAAGTTGGTTAAATTTTGTTACAAATAGGGTTGATTGTTACAAATAGGGTTGATTGTTACAAATAGGGTTGACACGTCAACCCTATTTGTAACAATCAACCCAATTTGTAACAAAAGTTAACCCCATATAGGTTAGTATGATTTCGGTCAGAAAACAAGATTTTTAACATTTTTGACCGAAATTGGGGAAAATTGCCCCGAAACAAACCTATCTGCACAACTCGATTATATCTTACGAGAAGGCCTTTTATACTAGGCAACCTGCACAACGAAGTTAATCTAACGAGCATTTGCGGAAAAAATAAGTTTCGACAAGGAATAAAAATTGCCCCAAAACATACTAATATGTATATTTCATCAAGATTTCATCAAATACGGCCAAGTTTTTGAAAATTAGGTTTTGTTTCAAGTTGGTTAAATTTTGTTACAAATAGGGTTGATTGTTACAAATAGGTTGATTGTTACAAATAGGGTTGACACGTCAACCCTACTTGTAACAATCAACCCAATTTGTAACAAAAGTTAACCCCATACAGGTTTAGTATGATTTCGGTCAGAAAACAAGATTTTTAACATTTTCGGCCGAAATTGGGGAAAATTGCGCCGAAAACAACCTTTGGCATGTATCTGCACAACTCGATTATATCTTACGAGAAGGCCTTTATACTAGGCAACCTGCACAACGAAAGTTAATCTAACGAACATTTTCGGAAAAAATGAGTTTCAACAAGGAAAAAATAAAAATTGCCACAAAACATACTAATATGTATATTTCATCAAGATTTCATCAAATACAATCAAGTTTGTAGAAAATTAGGTTTTGTTTCAAGTTGGTTAAATTTTGTTACAAATAGGGTTGATTGTTACAAATATAGGGTTGATTGTTACAAATAGGGTTGACACGTCAACCCTATTTGTAACAATCAACCCAATTTGTAACAAAAGTTAACCCCATACAGGTTTAGTATGATTTCGGTCAGAAAACAAGATTTTTAACATTTTCGACCGAAATTGGTGAAAATTGCCTCGAAACAAACCTATCTGCTCAACTCGATTATATCTTACGAGTAGGCCTCTTATACTAGGCAACCTGCACAACGAAAGTTGATCGAACGAGCATTTTCGGAAAAAATGAGTTTCGACAAGGAAAAAATAAAAATTGCCCAAAACCATACTTATATGTACATTTCATCAAGATTTCATCAAATACGGCCAAGTTTTTTTTGCAAATTAGGTTTTGTTTCAAGTTGGTTAAATTTTGTTACAAATAGGGTTGATTGTTACAAATAGGGTTGACACGTCAACCCTATTTGTAACAATCAACCCAATTTGTAACAAAAGTTAACCCAATATAAGTTTAGTATGATTTCGGTCAGAAAACAAGATTTTTAACATTTTTGACCGAAATTGGTGAAAATTGCCCCGAGAAAACCTATCTGCTCATTTCGATTATATCTTACGAGTAGGCCTCTTATACTAGGCAACCTGCACAACGAAAGTTAATCTAAAGGCATTTTCGGAAAAATGAGTTTCGACAAGGAAATCAAAGAACATTGCCCCAAAACATACTAATATGTATATTTCATCAAGATTTCATCATATACGGCCAAGTTTTGTTGAAAATTAGGTTTTGTTTCAAGTTGGTTAAATTTTGTTACAAATAGGGTTGATTGTTACAAATAGGGTTGATTGTTACAAATAGGGTTGACACGTCAACCCTATTTGTAACAATCAACCCAATTTGTAACAAAAGTTAACCCCATACAGGTATAGTAGGATTTCGGTTAGAAAACAAGATTTTTAACATTTTCGACCGAAATTGGTGAAATTGCCCCGAAACAAACCTATCTGCACAACTCGATTATATCTTACGAGTAGGCCTCTTATACTAGGCAACCTGCACAACAAAAGTTAATCGAACAAGCATTTTCGGAAAAAATGACTTTCGACAAGGAAAAAATAAAAATTGCCCCAAACCATACTAATATGTACATTTCATCAAGATTTCATCAAATACGGCCAAGTTTTGTAGAAAATTAGGTTTTGTTTCAAGTTGGTTAAATTTTGTTACAAATAGGGTTGATTGTAACAAATAGGGTTGACATGTCAACCCTATTTGTAACAATCAACCCAATTTGTAACAAAAGTTAACCCAATATAGGTTTAGTATGATTTCGGTCAGAAAACAAGATTTTTAACATTTTTGACCGAAATTGGTGAAAATTGCCCCGAAAAAAACCTATCTGCTCATTTCGATTATATCTTACGAGTAGGCCTCTTATACTAGGCAACCTGCACAACGAAAGTTAATCTAAAGGCATTTTCGGAAAAATGAGTTTCGACAAGGAAATCAAAGAACATTGCCCCAAAACATACTAATATGTATATTTCATCAAGATTTCATCATATACGGCCAAGTTTTGTTGAAAATTAGGTTTTGTTTCAAGTTGGTTAAATTTTGTTACAAATAGGGTTGATTGTTACAAATAGGGTTGACACGTCAACCCTATTTGTAACAATCAACCCAATTTGTAACAAAAGTTAACCCCATATAGGTTTAGTATGATTTCGGTCAGAAAACAAGATTTTTAACATTTTTGACCGAAATGGTGAAAATCGCCCCAAAACAAACCTTTGGCATGTATCTGCACGACTTGATTATATCTTACGAGTAGGGCTCTTATCCCTAGGAACCTGCACAACGAAATTTAATCTCAAATGCATTTTCGGAAAAATGAGTTTCAACAAGGAAAACAAAGAAAATTGCCCCCGAACATACTAATATGTATATTTCATCAAGATTTCATCAAATACGGCCAAGTTTCTTTGAAATTTAGGTTTTGTTACAAATAGGGTTGATTGTTACAAATAGGGTTGACACGTCAACCCTATTTGTAACAATCAACCCAATTTGTAACAAAAGTTAACCCAATATAGGTTTAGTATGATTTCGGTCAGAAAACAAGATTTTTAACATTTATGACCGAAATTGGTGAAAATTGCCCCGAAGAAAACCTATCTGCTCACTTCGATTATATCTTACGAGTAGGCCTCTTATACTAGGCAACCTGCACAACGAAAGTTAATCTAACGGCATTTTCGGAAAAAAATGAGTTTCGACAAGGAAAAAAAAAAAATTGCCCCAAAACATACTAATATGTATATTTCATCAAGATTTCATCAAATACGGCCAAGTTTTGTAGAAAATTAGGTTTTGTTTCAAGTTGGTTAAATTTTGTTACAAATAGGGTTGATTGTTACAAATAGGGTTGACACGTCAACCCTATTTGTAACAATCAACCCAATTTGTAACAAAAGTTAACCCCATATAGGTTTAGTATGATTTTGGTCAGAAAACAAGATTTTTAACATTTTTGACGCGAAAATGGTGAAAATCGCCCCAAAACAAACCTTTGGCATGTATCTGCACGACTTGATTATATCTTACGAGTAGGGCTCTTATCCCCAGGAACCTGCACAACGAAATTTAATCTCACAAGCATTTTCAGAAAAATGAGTTTCAACAAGGAAAACAAAGAAAATTGCCCCCGAACATACTAATGTATATATTTCATCAAGATTTCATCAAATACGGCCAAGTTTCTTTGAAATTTAGGTTTTGTTACAAATAGGTTGATTGTTACAAATAGGGTTGACACTTGTCACCCCTATTTGTAACAATCAACCCAATTTGTAACAAAAGCAGTTTCGGAAAAATGAGTTTTGAAAGGAAAAAAAAGAAAATTGCCCTCAAACATACAAATATGCATATTTTATTAATATTTCAACATATACGGCAAAGTTTTTTTGAAAATTAAATTTTGTTACAAATAGGGTTGATTGTTACAAATAGGGGTGATACAGGTATAACTATTATATCTTGGAATAGGTTGAAAAAGTTTTAATCGCTTTCTTAATAAACATTTGATGACGTGTATGGCTGCATTAATTTCAAATTGGGTGAAATACTAAATTGTAATTGGTTTTCCCGAGTAGGAATAGCGACGTGAACCGCTAGTTGTGCAATGTTAACTGCAAATCGAAATTAGAAATTAGAAATTGGCACCACGTGACCAACTTAGGGAGCCTCCATATTTTACAGAGGTGTCGGCGGAAATCAGGGGGTTTAGTTTTACGACACGGCTGGAGTCAGACATTACAAAACACTGTTGGAGGTTATTCTACATAAGCTTTTTGTGGAACTATAGCAATAACAACAAAATTGAACGAAATGTAAAACCAACCATGTAGTTTAAAAAGATAGGAAATGAGTACATGGATATAACTGCAGCAGTTGTCTGTAAAACTGTGGCAGTTTACGAACTTTCTGTAAATAGAGCTACAGTTTTGAAACTAACACGAACAGTAAAACGGTATATTCACTTCTGGATATGACACTTTAGCCTACGATTAATCGTTTGATTCTGACGAGTTACTTTGAATGTCAAGTTCGTGGATGTCAAAACCCTCTACAGGGAGTAGTAAACTTGACACTAAAAGTGACCCCTCAGAAGCCAATGATTAATTTTAGGCAAACTGTCATAACTAGAAACGTGTATAATCCGCGTAAAAGTGATCATTTGATTCTCAGAGAGCTAATTTTAGTGTCAAGTTCACTACCCCCGTAAAGGGAGTTACATTCGTGAACTTGACACTCTAACTTGTCAGAATCAAAAGATTGAATAGTAGACAAAAATTGTCACAACTAGAGATGTATATACCAGTTTACTGTTCTCGTTCGTTTTAAAACTGTTGTTCTATTCATCGAATGTTCGTAAACTGCTACAGTTGTATTGATGTAGACATCCGCTGCAGTTATTGTCGAGTGGACATCCATGACAGTTTTATCAATACAGAGATTATAAACTATTAAGGTTATACTCATATCGAATGTACATCGGAATCATGGTTGTGTATTACGTATCATTCAATGTTGTTTGGTGTTACCATAGTTAAACAAACAGCATTTGTAAAATGCAACTCCCAAACTGTCTTTTTAATGTCTGATCCTGAAAAGTGAAAACTAAATTCCCTGCTATCTACCGACCCCCTCCCCCGTCAAAAATGAAAGTTCCCTGAGTTGGAATCACATGGTGCAAATTTCTAATTTCTAATTTCGATTTGCAGTCAACATTGCACAATTAGAGGTTTCGTCTGTAAAGTCGCTATTCGTACTCGGGGAAACAACTACAATTTCGTAATTCCCATTTGCATTATTATTGTTTACAAATAAGGTTGGCTGCAAAAGATACCGCCTAATCCGTGACATTATTCGGCCAACCATTTTTTCACCCTGTAATCAGAGAATGAAAGTCGAAATATGGGCAAATTTCATGATTTCATCGATTCACTTTCATGGTACACCATTACATTAAAATTGGACCGAATTTCGATCTTGAATTTACTCTGTTAGCATTTTATATCTGAATTCAGAATAACACGTTCAGCGTGGTATCTTATCCGGCCTACCTTATTTGTGATCAACAATGCAAATAGAAATTACGAATGGGGTAGAATGCTAAATTGTAATTGGTTTGCATTAATTTTCATAGGCGCTCAGTGGTCGCGCGTTATGCACTGATCGTGCGTTGGACGATTTAAAGGGCCAGGTCACGTATCAGTTTAATGTAAATGCAAATTGACTAACAATGGAAAAGAAAAATCTAACACTACGTAAGAACTCAATGTCTATAAGAACTAAACCAGGGATTGAGTACTGATGAGAACTGCCCCTTTGGATGCACACTTCATCTGTTTTTGCGGTAACCGTACACCCCCGCCTCACACATACGTACACACATACATACATACATACGTATGTACGTACAAACGTAAACACATACAACACATACATACATACATACATACATACTGTTATGTAGGTCATTTCCCCCACACTCATCATGACCTGAGTTCAATTAGTCTAGAACATTCTCAAGGTCACTGCCCTTGATGACCTCACAACCTTGAATTCAATTAGTCATGTTTGGAATGTTCTGGAAAGTTGATTAGTTGTGTAAGGGAGATAATTTTAGAACAGTAATTAGCTGTCAATAAAGTTCTAGATTGTTCTTATATGCCTTTATAAAAGGGACGTGCACAGCTTCCAGTCAGACTTTTGGGATCGTGTCTCTTGTGGTGTTACTATAAACTCCAGCAGTAGTCATTCTCAAGACTTTTCAAGACCTTCACTGTCAACGCTGGATTTATACTGTGGACTTTGTGCAGCTGCAAGCCTGCAAGGACTGTTCATTCATTCAACTGACTGTTACAACTCTGAGACTGGAGCTTTGCCGTCCCAGCTGAGATAAGTAGTCTGTATACTTTTAAAGCTTGTACTCTATCCCTGACTTAGCAATAAGTTTTATTTTCGTAATAAATTTTGTTTAAACGTTAACTACTGAGTTCACCCTTTTGTTCGTTTTCTCTGCACGTAACAAATTGGGGGCTCGTCCGGGAGACGAATATTTGAGCCGTTTGACAACATTTTGACAGCCTTTTCAAAACTACTGTATACTGTGAACTCAGCGAAATTCAATCATGGCGGAATTCAAGCCAGACGAATTTATGGATGACCTTGATCAGGACACATTTGATTCCCTCAAAAAGGACAACCTCATTGCACTGGCCAATTTCCTTAAAGTAGATGTCAAAAGATCTATGCGCAAGCGAGAAATTCAGTTCAAGATTGCAAAACATTTAGTTAATTCTGGCCATTTTGAGGAGTCTGCCTTAAAAGATTATGAGCCTGAGTCTTCCTTCGAACTCAAAAAATTAGAATTAGAAATACAGGCAGATTTGGAGCTTAAGAAATTGGAATTAGAAAAGGAAAAATTGCAAATGGAAGAAAGGGAAAGGCAGGAAAATTACAAATGAAAGACAAAGAATTACAAATGAAAGACAAAGAATTACAAATGGAGAAAGACAGAGAGAAAAGGAGAGAGAATTGGAAGAACATCGACTACAGTTAGAAATGAGACGTTTAGAGCTTGGACAATCAGGAAAATTCTTCCCTTCAGACAAGTTTGACATCACTAAGCATTTCAGGTTAGTTCCCCCTTTCCAAGAAAAGGATGTTGATAAATATTTCCTTCATTATGAGAAATTGCTCAGAGTCTGAATTGGCCTAAGGAGTCCTGGTCTATGCTTTTGCAGAGTGCTTTGGTGGGTAAAGCCAGAGAAATTTATATTCAGTTGTCAGTAGAGCAGGCTTCAAATTATGATTCTGTGAAGGAATTAATTCTCAAGGGCTATGAGTTGGTGCCTGAAGCTTACCGTCAGAAATTTAGGGATTGTGAGAAGGTGAAGATCAAACTTATGTTGAATTTGCTCGAACAAAAGAACAACTGTTTGATCGTTGGTGTTCTTCTGAAAGGTCAGTCAGAATTATGACAAATTACGACAGCTCGTTTTGATTGAGGAATTTAAAAGGTGCATTCCGGAGTGACATCAAGACGTTTATCAATGAACAAAAGGCAGATACATTGGAGGTTGCTGCACGTTTGGCCGATGATTATTCATTGACCCACAATCTTCATTTCTCAGCAAACCATCCCAGTCCTTTTCATACAGAAACAATGCAGGTAAATTTAACTCGTCCTTTTCATCCAAGATTTTTCAAAGGACAGTAGAAAATCAAATGACAACAGTTCACAGAGTTCAAGTAACACTCCCACATCATCAGATCCCAAGTCTCAATCTCCTTCTGACAAACAGTTTGGTACACTTTCTTGTAATTATTGTAAGAAAGACGGCCATTTAATGTCAGAGTGTTTCAAATTGAAAAGAAAACGTGAAGGTCAAAGTGGTCAAAGTGGATCTAAGCCCACCGGCTTTATTTCTTCATCAACTCAATTAGAGTCTAATAATGTGTGCAACACATTTTCTGAGGTTAAACCCCTCTTATCCCCAATTAATGAGGTCAAGGTCAATTCTTCTCAAGATAGCATTATGGGTATTTTCGAACCATTTATTCATGATGGTTTTATATCACCGCTACCCCTGTCCAAATTTTAAGAGATACCGGGGCTTCCCAGTCTCTTTTATTGGCAGATACCCTGCCGTTTTCTGAAAAGTCATTTTCAGGTTCTAAAGTTCTTATTAAGGGGGTAGATTGCAATGACTACATTCCTGTTCCTCTCCATAATGTCTATTTGTCTTCGGACTTTGTTTCTGGACCTGTGGCTTTAGGTATTAGGCCTTTTTTGCCTTTCGAAGGGATTCACCTTCTTCTTGGAAACGACCTTGCTGGGGACAAGGTCATTACTAATCCACTTGTGACTGATAATCCTAGTTTAGATCAGGATCCAGAGCCAATTGAACAAGAGATACCCGATTTATTTCCTTCATGTGCCATTACTCGAGCCATGTCAAAGAAAACTTCCGAGAATCAAAATACTCTCAAAAATAATGTCACAGATGTTGACTTAAATGACACCTTTCTCAGTCAGGTGTTTGACACGGATCATTCCGTTATCCCTCGTGGATTTGAAACTTCCAGTAAAACTTCTGCTGACCAAAGTCAGACATTTTCTAGATCAAATCTCATTGCAGAACAACACAAAGACCCAGATATTTTGTCTTTGTTTGACAGGGTAGATGATGAAGGTAAAACTTCAGATAGCTCTGTTTCCTATTATACAAAATCTGGTATTCTCATGCGTAAATGGAGACCTCCAGATGTTTCGGTTGATGACGATTGGGCTATAAAACATCAAATTGTGGTTCCAAAGCCCTACCGTGCTGAAATATTGCGCCTGGCCCATGAAACGCCCTGGGCTGGTCACTTAGGAGTCAGGAAAACTTATCATAAAATTCTCAGTCACTTTTATTGGCCTAATCTCAGGCAGGATGTAGCACATTTCTGTAAAACTTGTCACACATGTCAGATGGTAGGAAAGCCGAATCAGACCATTCCAAAGACCCCTTTACAGCCAATTCCTGCATTTCAAGAACCATTTAGTAGGATACTAATAGACTGTGTTGGGCCCCTACCAAAAACAAGATCAGGAAATGAGTACATGCTGACAATAATGTGTACATCAACTCGGTTCCCAGAAGCCATACCACTGAGAAATATAAAGACAAAGACTATAGTGAGAGCTTTAGTCAAATTTTTCACTTTATTTGGCCTCCCTAAATGTGTCCAGTCCGATCAAGGCTCCAACTTTATGTCTGGTATTTTTCAACAAGTAATGGATCAGCTAGGCATTAAACAGTATAGGTCATCCGCCTATCATCCAGAAAGTCAGGGTGCTCTTGAGCGATTTCATCAAACTTTGAAAAACATGATTAGGACCTACTGTTTTGACACAGAGAAGCAGTGGGATGAAGGAATTCATTTTCTGCTCTTTGCTGTTAGAGAGTCAATTCAAGAGTCTCTTCGTTTTAGCCCATTTGAGCTTGTATTTGGACATACAGTCCGTGGCCCACTTAAGCTCGTTAAAGAGAAATTCCTATCAGACGATGATGATTGTCTGAATATTTTGCAATATGTGTCAGATTTTCGTACAAAACTCTCTAAAGCATGTGAATTAGCCAGAGAAAATCTTGAGTCATCTCAGCAGTCAATGAAAACCAAATATGATAAAGGCACTTCAAAACGGAAGTTTAAACCAGGTCAAAAAGTTCTTGTTCTACTTCCAATTCCTGGCAAACCACTCCATGCTCGTTACTTTGGGCCATACCTAATTGATAAGAAATTGAGTGATTTAAATTACATCATAATAACACCTGACAGGCGAAAACAAAAGCAGCTATGTCACATAAATATGCTTAAGCCATATTTGGATAGGGATAATCCTACTATAACTCAGCCTGTCAGTACCGTCAGTTCTGGCCATTATGAAGATAGTGATACTGAAACTGACTTGAGTGAAAATACTCTAAACTCAAAGCTGGGCTCGGTCAAGCTTCAGAACTCAGAAATCCTGGAGAAGCTGGAGTCTACAAAGTTGGCACACCTCCAGCCAGAACAACAACAACAGCTGAAAGAACCAATCCATGAACATTTGTTCCAAGATATTTCAACGAGGACAAACATCATCTATCACACCGAAGATGTCTGCGACAGTAATCCAGTGGAACAACATCCAGACGGACTGAATCCTGCGAAAGCGGAATATCTCCAGGAGGAAGCCAAGTATTTGCCGAACAATGACTTTATCGAACTCAGTAAAAATAACCGGACTTTGCCGTGCATACTTTATGCCAAATTCAGTGCCATTTCAAGTTTTCCAACAACAATTGCAAGAAGATAGTCATGGGACATCCTGTTTGCTACTTTTCACACAATTTAACAAATCCCAGAGAAACTACTCTACAATTGAAAAAGAGTGTTTATCTTTGATATTAGCTTTACAGCATTTTGAAGTTTATGTTACTTCTTCAAATCAGCCAATAGTGGTTTATATTGATCACAACCCTCTTGTTTTTCTGCAGAAATTTAAAGGCAAAAATCAGAGATTGCTAAGATGGAGTTTAATGTTACAGGAGTTTAATCTTGATATTAGACATATCAAAGGCAGAGACAATTTAATTGCAGACTGTCTCTCTCGTATTTAGAACTTATTGTTGTTCACACTTTTAAGATTACATTTGTAAAAGAAAGATTTTTCATTGAAAATTTTCTTTTTTGAAGAGGGGGTGTGTTATGTAGGTCATTTCCCCCACACTCATCATGACCTGAGTTCAATTAGTCTAGAACATTCTCAAGGTCACTGCCCTTGATGACCTCACAACCTTGAATTCAATTAGTCATGTTTGGAATGTTCTGGAAAGTTGATTAGTTGTGTAAGGGAGATAATTTTAGAACAGTAATTAGCATGTCAATAAAAGTTCTAGATTGTTCTTATATGCCTTTATAAAAGGGACGTGCACAGCTTCCAGTCAGACTTTTGGGATCGTGTCTCTTGTGTGTTACTATAAACTCCAGCAGTAGTCATTCTCAAGACTTTTCAAGACCTTCACTGTCAACGCTGGATTTATACTGTGGACTTTGTGCAGCTGCAAGCCTGCAAGGACTGTTCATTCATTCAACTGACTGTTACAACTCTGAGACTGGAGCTTTGCCGTCCCAGCTGAGATAAGTAGTCTGTATACTTTTAAAGCTTGTACTCTATCCCTGACTTAGCAATAAGTTTTATTTTCGTAATAAATTTTGTTTAAACGTTAACTACTGAGTTCACCCTTTTGTTCGTTTTCTCTGCACGTAACAATACATACATACATACATACATACATACATACACCACGTACGGACGTACATAATTATTTCACAATTTCGTGACAATGTGGCCTCGTGAGTACGTCCTCCACCATACCATTCTATGTGATGTGCTCTTGGTCGGAATGTTTGATTCCTGGAAATCGCATATGTCTTCATTTTATGCTGCAATGTATTGCTTTACTTTATTAATAGGCCAACCCGGAATTCGAATCGAGCACGGTACAAACAAAACCCAATCTCCAGGCAGAGTCATCTTATCGCGTATTACCACAATCCTGATGTGTTCGATTCGGCGATAAGTGACTCTGCCACAGGTGCCCTGTTTACGTGGTAAATCACCACATATCGATCAGCAAACCGGAAGTCAGCTCGAAAACCGACATTGTGACGAACTCGCTGAAAATACAAAGTCCATCCTCCCTGCAAAAATGTTCATCGGTTTGAAAACTAATTACTATAAGTTTATAGCAAAACACGAACTGGAAAAATATAATTACCATTGGAACTTCTTTTAAATAGTGTAATTATTCGGGAAGAAACAAGGCTTTGACCTTTTCTGACCTTTGGGCGAATCCCCTGTATCGTCTGCTGGTGATGTATTTTCTTGAATTGTGACCCCTCCTGCACTCGAAGTTATTTATCATGGCCGTATATATGAATACTCTAAAGAAAGAACAATAAATAAACACTGAAAAGAGAAAATGACGTTTTTATTTGAATTTGTAGATATTAACTGTGCGCGTGCTGGAACGAATTCAAACTGCGGTGCGTTACTGTGGCAATACCATGGCTACAGTGCGTGACAGGTAAAAAAGTAGTTCATTGACGTTCCAATGACCTCGAGGTCACATGAATATTAATCAGCCTGTGCCAGAGATACTTATTAGCGTACGCGCGATAAGAACTCTGGTTCGAGAGTGAAACAAAACCATGTGCTAAAACGCGCATAGACGTACGTGTATTTCCATACGCGTTAGTGCACATGTAGGCATCACGTGATTATTTGGGCGTACTGAGTCCGTTGAACACATCGCGTCCTTTTTATTCCGGAGTAGGAACCATTGACATGACAAGTTCTTGTTCTAAGCAAACGCACCAATGGTAAGCGGGCCGATAATATTTACCGCCGGGGGTCGGCAGAATCGCAGGGGAAATATGAGTAGGAAGGGGAAGTTATCAAAAAGTGATAAACAAAAAAGGTAATTATGCAAAGATATTAACATGTGACAACTGTTCAAAGTATCCTAAAATCTCTTCATCTTCATGTCAAATTTTGACAAATTTCTGTATCAGGAGACCCTCCTAATAGGCCAAACCCGGAATTCGAATCGACCACGGTACAAACAAAGCCATGTGCGCAAACGCGCTTAGACGTACGTGTATTTCCATACGCGTTAGTACACATTTGGCTGGTCCCCGCCTCAGTGACAAGCACAAAGAGGCAGGTAACGGGAAACCGCCATGTATCGAATTACGAAATCTGATTGGTTGAATCATGGGGCGCTGTCATTGGCTGTTCAATTTTACTTGGAAGTAAAGCTAAAATTATCACAGTTTCATGATGCCAACGTGGCTAGAATTTAACAAAGGATTTAATTACCATTCTTACAAGTTTTGAAATATTGGCAGCTACCAGATTAGACTAAAAAGCACGCCACAAAAAATGATACACTATGTGCGGGCATGCGCAATTAACAACTTCCGGGAGACCAAAAACTGTCTCATTTCAAAATGGCGGTTTGCCTGTATCTGCGTCTCACTACATGCTGCGTCTAGTCAAGTCACGTGAGACGCAGTGATCAGCGAATAGTACACATGTGGGCTTGTTTGTACCGGCATCACGTGATTAATTGGGCGTACTGAGTCTGTAGAACGCATCGCGTCCTTTTTATTCCGGAGTAGAACCATTCCCCTACTTCATGCACTCACTGCTTCACAGGTGCCTGGTCATCAAACACAGATACCCTTATGAAATGATGCAGTTACTGCACACACCACATCTGGCTTCAAAGTGTCCTTGTATTATCTTGCATTGACATGCTTGCCTTTGCTGCATCTCACTGCTGGAAAATACTTGTAGTGTTTAAATTGAAATAGGGCCTATATAGATTCTGTGTTTATTTTAAAAACATCAAATGAGTGAATGTATAATGATGCAGACTCATATGTGCAGACATACTATATTCTTGTAGCTAAATTATTTGTACTTCAACGGAGAATTATTTCTCAATCCAAAGCTTTCGACAACTTTCCAACAATCAACACCATTGATAAAGACAGCTGGATAGTTGTCAAAAGCTCTGGATAGAGAAATAGTTCTCCAGTGTAGTACAAAGTATTTAGTCATAAGAATAGAGTGATCGTTATTTGACATAAAACTTTGGACGCCTATCCTGCCAGGCAATGCCATTTCCCAATGTGCAAAGTCAGAAAAAAGGGCAGTAGTGTGAGCATTTTCATATCTTGCCATGGTATGTGATAGAAGATTCAGACAGTAAAAGCTATGTTTACACTGTGAATGCTTTCAAAGGCCTTCAAATTTATGTCTTTGTTACAGTGCAACAGATGGGACATGTTATGTCTCGCCGTTTTTTAACTAACTTGATTTGATGATGACGTGAAAATGGCAGGATAATAGTTGTGACTGGGGCTAGTGCAGGTCGGATCTAGATATTACCACAATGACATAGTATCATCATTAGAGAGGTTTAGTTACACGTAATTACGTTCGATCAGTACGCGTAGCGTCTTTGTCACGTGATAACCAGACGTCGCGTACGTGTAGCACAGACGTTCCGAACGTCAAACAACACTTCTACACGTAGTCATAATTACGTGTAGTATTTTTGAGATTTTCTCAATGATTTCCACGAATTTAGACAAGCAAACTCAAAAGGTATCATTGTAAATTAGCAAACATCTTTGATATCAGAATATTTCGTAGAGTTTGCAACTGTACATTGTACTTGCCATACATGAACGAAATGTTGTTGTCGCATTCCACTTTTGTCTGACGCCTTCTAAAAGAATTCTCTAAACCACACAAATAACTGTATCAAAGAAAATCGGCCGATTTAAGATAGTTCGAGGGTACAACGAGCTACTATAAGAGTGGTCCTCACTTATCGAAATTCATGTTTCTTAAAAATTACACGAATTTTGCATGTTTCTGAGAAAAATATGCAGCAAAATAATCGGGAACGCACAACTAAACCTCTCTATTCACACGTGAGCACGGATACGCGTACGCCACTGCGCGCCGTCAGACGTACAGGTAATTACGTGTAACTAAACCTTATATTTTCAAAAGTGCAGCTACATCAGAGAGACTCCCCTTCCTGGCCTCCTCAGTCTGGTCATTTCTTCAAAACTTCCCGCTTATCAAACATGACTTATATTGGAAATATTTTCAGGTACACTTGATACTTTATATCGGTAGGGACTACCCACTGTAGTCTCACTAACGACCCCTGCGAGCGGACGATCTACGTATAATATCCATCCATCCATCCCTACATCCATCCATTCATTCATCCATCCATTCATTCATTCATCCATCCATCCATCCATTCATCCATCTATAAGCCATACAAAGTAATATACAGGCATGCACACATAATAAACACTTTATATATATATATATATATATATATATATATATATATATATATATATAATATTATTATATCATGTAAACTACATCTATATGTCACACATACAATAATATCATGTGTGTATGTGTCTGAACACGCATGCGTACGATGCGTGTTATTATGGCCTGTGGTGGGGGGGAGGGGGCCACGCAAAAATTTCAAGTCATCAAGGTAGTAATGAAAATTCGCACTAAAGGAATGTTGCAACCCAAATATTCGGAATGCCCGAGGCAATTCTTCGGAAGCCCCCGCCCCTTGCCGCAAATAATGACGGCTGCCTAAGGAAATACACGAACACTGTATATTTATCTTTCTTTCATACCAAGTGCAATAAGCATACTAAATTCCAGTCTGTAATTTGTAAGCTTCAACCCATTTTAGATTACACATTACATGATGTCTTTATTTTTATAAGTCTGTATCAATTTTTAACAACGTTTACGTTGATTAGCTTTTATTGTGTTTTTTTATGTGATTCTCTTTGTGTGTCTTATTGTATATATAGTTGTCGGTGAAGCGAAAGAAAAATTTCCGCTAAAGGACAATAAAGTATATTCTATTCTATTCTATTCTATTCTATTCTATTAACAAACGCACATATCTTTGCAGCTGTTTCCAGTACTCACCTTCTCTTTGTCCGTTGACCTGGCAGTAACCACCGTACGGAGATAAATTCTGCCAATCTACCAGAATGGAAATGTTGTAATTAATGTTTTTATTATGAACATGTTGTGAAATGAGACTTTTTTTCTTTTGCAAGCTTATTTTGGTATTGAAGAAAAATTATCGGTCATACAGTATCAGTATTTAAGGCTTCAAAGTCGGCCATTTTTCATGAATTTTGTTTGATACGAGATACTACTTATTTTGTTTGACATGTTGAAAGATACTGAATGAATGGGTGACCATGCACATATTCGACCCCGGGTTTAGACACATGAAACCATCGCGAAAATGAATTAATGGTCATGACCATTAATTCATTTTCGCGATGGTTTCATTTAATTTGTCTAAAACCGGGGTCGAATATATGCATGGTCACCCATTTATTCAGTATCTTTCAACATGTCAAACAATATAAGAAGTATCTCTTATCAAACAAAATTCATGAAAAATGGCCGACTTTGTCCCTTTAAGGCTTCAATACCACTCAACTACCGCAAAAACAACAATTTGAATTTGTCTGCAAAATTGTAATCAATTTACATCAGAGTGTAATTATCTCCAAAACAATTTCTTCTTCACCATATCACAACAATGTGACGATAAAGTGTTCTACTTTCTGCGAATTATTGCTTGTTTCCACAGCCAAAATCACGATACCATTGAGCTGTGGTCATGAAAATTCTTTATTTTTTGCAAGATGTTTTTCTGCATCCTTCCGATCCTTTGGTAATTTGAAAATGTGTAATGGTAAGAATAATTCACGTTTCACAAATCAAACAGAATTCACGATCAAGCAAGCTCCCCTACAAGCAACTGATCTGTATTTATGCAAGATCAATCTGTCAACTTACCAACCAATCATTGCAATATTTTGCTGTGGAAATTTGTAGCAGGATGATCATATTCATAATTTGTAGTTCATTTGCAACTTGATTCATTTGTTCTTTCAATACTAACTTTGATTCTTTCCATATTACAATGTCATTATTCAAAATTACGTTAAATAACGTCATTTTTCTTTCGAAACTTATTCAATTATCACTTGGCCGTCAGTAGCAAGGAACATATCATCAAAAAAAGATAGATAACTTGAATGCATTTCTCTAAAGCTATCCTGTTTAAAGAATAGTTTCTTTGTACCGTTCTCTGTTTCGGAAACAAAACAAATACTGGATATTTATAATGGAAAGTATAATCCGTTAATATATTTACTTTGGTCGGTAGATGTTATTGATTGTAAAGGTTCTCGATTTCGAGCCATGTTTGAGGTCATTTACTACACCTTAATCGGGCGTCAACTGGCCGCGTAAGTCACGGCATAACTGACCATGTTATGTATGGCCTTTCATGTAATAGAGAAAATATGACATCTCTAAAACGACAATCAAAAGAAGAAATTTGACAATGTTTCTGATCAGTACTGTTTCTCCCATTTCTACATGAAAATTTGGCCGACTTGAAATGCCACGGATTGTCCATGTCTAGTCAGATTCATTTAGTAATTCTTGATGAGTTTCTCTCTGCATGATGCTCGGTGACACTTTTGATAAAAGGATGTCAGAATGACGCTACACTTATAGTGAGTAGTATTGTACTGTGCCTCATTTAAAACACAGGACAGTTTACAATTAAACAGGCATCGATTAATCAGTCATAAATGTACGTCACAAATACACCAGCTACGGTGATTAGCATTTTGCATCATGCTCCATGATCAGCCAACATATCTGAGGATGCTGATAAAACAATATAGACAAAAATATCTATAGGTAAGCGGACGAGTAGGAGGCGGTTTACGGAATTTAACGGTACAGTACAGTTTGCCAGTAAAACTCCGAGGCCCGCAGGGCCGAGGAGTTTTAAGGCAAACTGTGCCGTTAAATTCCGTAAACCGCCGACTACGAGTTCGCTGACCGTGTTATACCACGAATTTGCCGAGTTTTAGAGCCTTGTTTGCACGCCGAAAGTTTTTATTTGTAATTTTAGTGCAGTGCAAGTTGAAACTTTGGCAGGAAAACATTGACGCGTTTTGACACCTTGTTGAACGAAAGTATAAAAAAAATAACCCATGATTGGATAAAACAAAGTTGACATGTGTTGCTATTGTAGTGCGATGACGTGGTTGAGCACCTGGTTTGATTTGAATTGTATGAATTAGGTTTGATTGATTGGTTGTTGAATGAAGTGAAAAGGTGTTTGCAGATCGACGTTAGAGTCACGTTTTGCTCATTTGGGTCGAAAACTTTGAGCAGCATACACGCAATTGCCGAGTCGCTCTACGTATATCGATATGGCGGATGAAGTACAAATGGAAGCTGTATCCGGTGCACTTCAACTACCAAAGCCAAAGATGGAAAAGAAAAGTCCCCCTGTCACGCCAGTGCTAACGGCCACAATCGGAAGACCATGCTACACGTCAGAGAAAGGCGCAACAGAAACTGCAAGTACAAAAAAACAATATGTCTAGATCCACAATGACTGTGGTACTGCGTGTGTGTTTGCCTGTAGCTAGATTTAACTTTACCTAAGGCGACTGAAACCTCTACATTCAGTGTTGATAACTGACTTTGAAGTCTTAAATTTCAGCTTCGAATGATCGTGATAACAATAACCTTAACACAGAAGTGATATTTGCAATCAATACCGTTATTTCACGGTGACCTGTAATTCAATTTGAGATGTACAGTCGTGCAAAATTAATTCAGTCCGGTGATTCTTTTAAAGTGTCTTTCCTCTGTACTTAATGGTGAAATAAATTTCTTCTGGTATAATGTCTCGCATTTGTTTTTTTTTAACTCGTCGCCACGTGACTTCCCTTTTGTTTAAAAAGTGTCCATTTTACAAGTTCTTTTGTTTAAAAGACCACGTCACTCTTACTTTTGTTATACCACTCTTCGCCTCGTGCCCATTGTTCTAACCTGTGAGCAGAACGGCGCAATACATGTTTATTTTTTCTGCGCTCACATCCTTTACAAATATGCGGGCCTTGTTTGGGGGACTTGAAAAATTTGACCACATGGAGGAGAGGCATTTGAAATTTTATTAGGGTACTTAGGGGGATCAGAAAAAAATAAGATTTCAACCGAGATTCCTCCAGCCCCCCCCCCCTAATTGTTATTTGTGAACGCAGCCTTAAATAGTTGCCCAGCAGCTATGTGCACTTGTACACAGGCGTGCAGCTAATATGTAAATACGGGACTGTGCACCTACATACTCGGTATGAAGCTAGTATCGTTACACGATTAATCTCTGAAATGTTGGGTGTAATAATTGCAAATTTGGTTAAAAAATAAATAATTCCATTTGGTCACATATTTTTTCTTTTAGTCTTTACTGTTCAAAGTTTTACTTCTGTATCATTTTATAACAAGAATGTGAAAATTTAGAAAATCAAGCATGGTGACCCCATCTTTTTTCTTTAATATTTGATTTCTCATATGCCAGAATTCAAAAATTTCTATGTGTTCTTCCATGTGTTGCTCTCTGGCCTGATCTTGTGTACAAGTATGTTTCACTGTCATGAGCGTCATTTGACCCAAACTCTTCTTCAACTACCATGTACATCAGAGTCAGAGCTATCTCTGTCACTGTTCAGGTATGCAGTGACAGTGACACTGCAGTAGCAGAGCATTAATGATAGTGACACTACCCATAGGCAGTAGCTGTATTAACTTTGATAATTTTGGCAATATTTTTGTTCAGTTTTACAACTGCGTTCTTGTTCTACTCCCTACAGCATGTTGAATTGTCTAGCATTCAGCTTGCTATCACAGCCTATGTATGTGTACCATGCATTTGTATCACTAACAACTGACTGTCAGTCTGGACTCCAATTAAATTATCACCAAATACATATTATATATGCACATACTAGGCTTTGTCGACAAACTAAATATTGTGTGCTTGAGCATGCTGTAGGGAGATAGCAAGAAACTGTAGTAATTGTAATATTGCATAGAAATATTGCAAAAATCATCAACAGTTGCAGCTTCTGCCGTTACTAGGCTCACGTTTGTTTTTTTACGACAAATCACACATGTTTAGATTTTTTCAAGATAAAAGTCATGAAATGTGACAAAATGGTTCTAGATTTTGTTAAATTATTACTAACATTACAACAATTGGATGACATAAAAATGGTATTCATTTTTCATGAATTACCTACGAAAACTTGGGATTGGAAAATGTAAAACGCAAAAGGGAACCAAAAATTTTCAAGTCCCCCCCCCAAAAATTTCGAATCCCCCTGAATTCCTCCAGCCCCCCCTAACCGGTTTTTTTTTGTGTGAACGCAGCCTAAATGCTCTGCACGTTGGCAAAGTCACTTTTTCGTTCGTTGTACCCGTTCGTGATAGTTGCTGTCGATATTTTAGGAGCGCAAGCGCGACTTTTGCTTGCTCTCTTTCGGTTCGTTCTCATGCACAAGTGCCCCTGAAAGCGTCACCATCTGAGGTATGACCTTTTACTTATTCAATACTGGCATTTCGCTCATCTGCGAGACCGTAGCATTGATTATTCGTTCGAGTCCCGTCAAGGTGTAAGACAGAATATTTGCACAGTCTAAGTGGCAGTGAATTCTCAGTCATTTCTAAGTTACGTTTGTATCTACTTTCAGACTTGCAAATAATTTAATGGTTTAATGTAGACGAAATGATAGTAATATATTATGTATTTTTATTCACTTTTTTGAATTGAATTTGTCATATTTGTATTTGCGTTCTTTTTCTCAGAACCGTGCGTACCGTTTGGTGTGCACTGTGCGTACCGTATCTGCCATGTAACAAGTGCTAAGACTGTGTAGACCCAATTGTTAGAGAGTTACATTAAAGGCCAGAGTGTTATAACCAGGGCCCCATGCTATGTAGGGTTTACATCCTACATAATGTGTACAAAGAAGTTCGAAATTTAATAGTTTTAGTTGTTTTTCGTACAATACATCCCCAGTGGAAAATTGTCTGACTTAAAAATGGCTAGATTTTTAATGAATGTGGCTTTTTTGTAAATTTACTACCGTAAACTGATTAATCCACATCACAAATCGCACTCTGACACACTGATAATGCGCAACAAACTGAAAATAGGTTACGATTGTAACTAAACTTGAGCAATAACGTTAGCATTCACTATAATATGTTTGGTGATATGATGTAGTTACTTTAAAAGACATACTTCCAAAGTCTGGAAAAAGGTGTGAGGACACTCTGCATATATTAAACATAATAAGTAAACAGCCATATTTGCTGTCTTCGGGTTTTTAACTGATTATGGAAACATGCCTTCAGCCTAAGGATTCTACAGGATTCAGCTGCATGGTCTCGCACACAAGTCACCAACTTAGAAATCGGTTATTGGTAACGAGGATCAATCATATGAATGATGCAAAGCCAGAGAAATTTGAAATGACTCACCATACGAACTTTATATCAAATACAGTGACGAATGAAAAGTGACCCATGCGGGACTCTAACCCAAACCTGCCAAACCCCCGATTACATTCGGATGCTCTACCAACTGAGCTAATGGATCAGTCGGCTCAATGTGGGCGGTCCTGTGTCTTAGATGGGGCAACTCTTCATTCTGTTGTGCGTGGATGGCGAGTAAGACAGGTCAACTCATCACTTAACCTTTCAGCCTATCCTACAGGATTCAACAGGGTCTAGCACACAATTAAGTCATCAACTTAGGAATCGAATATATATATATATATATATATATATATATATATATATATATATATATATATATATATATATATATATACAGGATAGGTCAAGCAGCACAAACTCTAGGACACAATGTTTTCACTACAAACTAAATTTTATTGTCCGATGTATCGTGGGCTTCATCCCACTTCATCGGGGTTATAAACTGAAATAAACGGAAAACAGAATATAAAAGCATGTAAAAGAAAATAATGGAAAGCTAAAATATTGAAACGAACTTGAAAAGCGAAACTCTAAAAAGTATTTTCAGTGGTAACTGGACCTCGGGCTCAACATGGGGATCCATACTACCCAAAGAACAACGCAAGACTGTATATATATATATATATATATATATATATATATATATATATATATATATATATATATATATATATATATATATATATATATATATATATATATATATATATATATATACACGAAGTATGCGGTTCGACTTGTCCGATACAAAGTGCTCAATACAAAAGTAGAGCGAGATATATAAGGGTTGCTGGAGAATTGATTTTACAATTTCATCTCTACAACGTTGTTTCGTGAGTCGCGAGACTCACTCATCAGGAGACTAGACTGGAGTGAATCTACATGGGCTAAACATCGCTGGTTACACAGGTGGTGGAATTTTGGTTGAGATTGACAGTTGTTGCATAACAATATATTGCTGCTGCTATGAATATTCATGTTTACGGAGAGGACTGATTTACTTCGTTGGATGTATTTGGGAGTTACTAGTTGTTGCATAACAACGTCTTGCTTCTGTGACGGCATGATGACACAAGTTCATTTCTTTTATTGAGTGTGGAATCAGCCACGCAATTCGTAAACGAAATCTCAGAAACAGTAAAGTGTTCTCATTACAACTAAATTTCTTCCGTATGATTCGGGTTTACTTACTCGGTACATTCCACGTGTCTTGGTCAATCTCACAAACATCAACCAATTCAAAGGCCGAAGAGCTCCAGGATATAATAGCATTTTGATATCCTATTCCAGAAGTACCTCGCATCAGTATCCTTATCTCTTGCTCCGTGAGCAAACGATTCCAGAGATTAAATCCTCTTAAATATCCATAAAAGGAGAGTCTTACTTTGTTTTGATGCTGTCCGATTATAATACACCGCCTCCTCCGATCATTAAATGATCACCTGCTATGTCGAAGTAAATGTTGTGCGATAAATATGCATCTGCATTGTCATACAGCAGATAATAGTTTATATCAAAGCTCCCAGTTAAACACGAGAACGTCCACGTATCAAAACTAGACAGTTCGCCGGCCACAGTAAGCCCCCGGTTGGTTGCAAAAGATAAGACGTGCGTATGCGTACTTTTAGGGATCGACCCCCACAAAAAATAATTATGCCGGTAGTCACTCGAGGTTCTATATGATGCAAACGTGTATCTATGCTCATCAATCGGATTTGGTATTTTGACCCACAGACACATGGAAAAATCTGTCATATCGGGAATTGTGCCACAGTATTTCACGTGGGATGTATTCGACACTTCTGGGAACGATACCACTTTACCGGTAAGATTGTCTCTGGCTGTACCTGCAAATGATTAAACAGCAATTAGCATGATTCGATCTTCAAAGCAAAAGTAGTTGCAGCTTATTATGTATATATTTTTATTTTATGTTTTATGTTAATGTTTTATCTTAAGTTGTTTCACCAATAATGGAATACGACAGGTATCAATATGACAAATTAGCCGATGAGATGAAATTCCCGATAAAAGAAAACAAGTTTCTAAATTTTCCTCAAGTTTAATAATTCTCAATTTCCGACAACAACTTTAAAGTGCTATAGCGTTTTTAGTGATCGTCCATACATGGCTTCTGGTTGAAACGAAAGTAACAAACCTGTTTGTCATATAAAAACGTAGTTAGATTTCAAACGAAAGTGTTAACATCATAAATGCGAGGTTACTGATAAAGCTATTTCTGACCTCATGAAAATGTATATTCATCGCGAAGAAGAAGAAGAACAGCTCTTCAGTGCGGAGGTATTTTACGTGTACCGCGTACTTTTTAGCAAAGCATGTTAGAAATATTTTTTCCACATGATCATTTAAATATATTTTTAAATATGAAAGAGAAATGATATTGCAGGTTCGGGACAGGGCGAAGAGTTGCTTTTCAATATTCATCTTACTCCTTAACCCTACCTTGATCTTGACATTGTGACGCAAAAACGACTACGATGAGAACTCCTACCAGTACTGTGCCGAGCAAAATTGTAGACCGATCCATATTGGGGACTCTTCCCTCTAGAATGAGTGACAACAACGTTTACTAATTGCTGCGTTCAGTTTTAACACACTTTTATTTTTGTGATGAGTTAAGAACGATCTCAGGCTACCACAGGCGTTCAACAAGCGACTTTCCTTCGTTTTTAGCTCACGTATTTACACGTCGGCTAATGTCATAGCGATGTCTGTCTGTCTGTCCGTCCGTGCGTGCGTGCGTGTGTGTGTGTGTGTGTGTGTGTGTGTGTGTCTGTCTGTCTGTCTGTCTGTCTGTCTGTTGTGTTGTGTGTGTCTGTCTGTCTGTCTGTCTGTTTACACGATAACTCAAAACGCCTGAACAGATTCAAGTCAGATTTGGTACACAGGTACCATATGCCACTTGCAAGAACTGGTAAGATTTTGGTTATGTTGCTTGCATATTAATGAAGTTATGCAATATCATTTTTTTCCCGTACAATGGTTTCCCTATGGAGACGATAATGACAGTGTAGTATATCAAGAAATACTGCACAAAATTTCATGAAACTTTTCACAGATGACAATCTCAGAACATAATGATGATACTGTGAGTGTCATGTCAATTACCTGCTCATTTGCATATTAACAAACTTTTGTTATTATTGACATAACCCTGAAACTCCTGCACCAAACTTGATGATACGTGCAACAAATATTGATCTGATATATATCTAATTATGCTTAGTAGTAATGGGCTGTGTCAAGTTATTAAATAGCTTATTTGCATATTTTATGAAGTTTTATAATTAGTCATATAACTCTGATATAACTGCACCAAATTTGATGAATTCTGCTGCAGAAACTGATCTGACTGATATCTAACTGTGGTGTAAAGCACTTAGTAGTGTCAAGTTAATTAAGGGTTCATTTGCATATTTAATGAACTTTGTAATTAGGTATATAACTCTGAAATTACGGCACCCAAGTACATCTGGTACAGATATTGATCTGATAAATATCTAATTGTACTGACAAGCATTTAGCAGTGTCAAGTTAACAAATAGCTCATTTGCATATTTTATGAAGTTTTGTAATTAGTCATATAACTCCAAAATAACTGCACCAAATTCGATGAATCTGCTGCAGATACTAATCCGATAGATATCTAATTGTGGTGTAAAGCATTTAGTTGTGTGGAGTTAATTAAGGGTTCATTTGCATATTTAACGAACTTTGCAATTAGTGATATTACTCCAAAATTACAGCATTACATTTGGTGAAACTTGCTACAGATATTAATATAATAATTATAATATGCTTTGCTGGAATCCCGCAATCTGATTGGCTGGAGCCGGGGTTTATATTCTCAACAAGAAGACCTGCGCGCCGCGTAACATTTTTGAGCTCGCGCAAATTTCGAACGTCAACTTGAGAGCTCAACGCGCCGTAATGTCGAACAAGTCTATGGCTTCAGATTGATTTTGATTGTTAAATTTTAGTCTAATGCAGCTTGACGAACCAACAAATGAAGAGTTTCTGTAAGCAGTGGAGGTTATGTTACACAACAACATAATTTTTAAAGTTTTTTGAGCGTTTTTTTGAAGTAAAATTCTTCAAGTTCGATGTCTAATCGCGATATCGATGCGCTGCGTAACCGAATTTTATGAATTCAACTGTGCACGCGCAACCAAATACCCTCGCTTGCCGTTTATAACCTCTAAATATTCAATTGTACTGAGAAGTTAATAATTAGCTCATTTACATATTAAATAAAGTTTTGTAATTAGTGATTTAACTCTGAGAGTACTGTGCGAAAGTTGATGAAACCTACTTCATATATTGATATATCAGATATCTGATGGTTCTTATCACAGGCGGCCCAATCAGTATTAAAAAGCTTATTATTGAGTTTTTCTCAGTTTTCCCTGTCACTATCAGTCCCTCTCCTTTTCTTCATGCTCTGACTGATCGTAGTAAATAAGATAAATGACTATATAGCCTAACCTATAGCCTCTTGATTCTTTATTTTTTTACACCCCATTACAAGGACGTTTTTCTCTCATATACACATCTTGTGATTAATTAGTCAACACAACTAATTATGCTAATCCGTGGACTTATCGAGGGTTGTCAACATTGCAAAGATAGTGATGAAAATGAAAAAGGAGCCCTTTCCTATCTTTCGCGATGTTGACCAACCCGTAAATACAAGTGATCATCACTTCTCTGCCAGTTAGTGCAATATCACCAACAAATCCCAACGACGCTTGGGTCTTTTTAACGTCGATAACTTCAAATGCACTGTGTATTAAGTATGTAGATTGCCTATGATTATTGATCCCATGGTTTGAGACGAACGGTGGCAGTGCGACAATGAATCACTGCAGAATAAATGCACTGGTTTTAGGCCCGGGAAGAAGCAAAAACATATCAACTCTGATCATATTAATGACAAAATTGAAATTTGTAGGTATATTACAATGTAAATGAAGTAGTTGTCTACAGAACAGAAGCTGAAACCATTAGAATGCCAATATTCCTCAATGTCCCGTATGTAATCTGTTCTCGTTCTGATCTGACCACGCTTCAGCAAGTTGAAGTTCTCTGTCGATGAGGTCTACAGAACTGTGTCAATAACAAGCATTATTATACATCTGCGTCTGTAATTTGTGAAGTTTCGTCGTACGATAAGTTTCTGTATCGGAGGACGTGTAGTCCAATAATTTTGATGCGCAGTACTAGTGCACCCCCAAACCAGCTATAGAAGACGTTCACCTCAGCTTTTGTCGGTTCTTATTGGGATTTTTAAGAAACACATCAAAACTCGGAATATACAGCGAACTCGGTCGATATCCTATCGAAATTTTCATTCAAAAACAGATGATCAAATACTTTAATAGACTTAATAATAGTGAACACTGTCTGTTGAAGGAAGCATTCCTTGTGAACAAAACCCTGAAAAGCAAGTGGTATTGTAAGATTGAGTTAATCTGTACTAATATCGGGGAAATGCAACTTGTTAATTCCGATCACATTACTTCTATCAATAATATTGATCTCCAAGACAGTCTTTTCAAATTTAGATTAAGTAACCATTCATTAAAAATTGAAACAGGACGCCACAATAAAATTCCGGTACATGAAAGAATCTGCGAACTCTGCGATAGCAAATGTGTAGAAGATGAACAACATTTCATCATTTCTTGCAAATTTTACACCAGCCAAAGAAATCTCTTGTTTGCTGCAGCTGCAAAATATAACACCACATTTTATGATATGCCTAACAAATTTGAATTCATAATGAAAAATACTAGCATATCAATTCCTCTAGCACAGTACATATCTACATGCATGAAATTGAGAATGGAACGCCTATCAGAAATGTAATCATCACTTGATTTTCTCGCTATCTTGATAGATTAATCATGCTATTGTTTTGGGTTTTTTGTATGAATTTATTTATTTCTTTTTCTTATTATTACTTTGAAACACTGTTTTGATTTCTTTTGAGTAACTCCCTCATTTGTTTTTGTAACGCTTTTCTTCCCTTCAGAGGGAAGTTGTGTGTCTAATAATAAAGAATGAGCGTTCCATATAACCGTAGGTCTTGGACGTTATTTGACCTTTAACCTTATCAGAACTCTACGTCAAGACGGGGGAAACAATGAAATGTTTAAAATTTACATATTTTTAAAAAATACCATACGTCTAAACATTCAGTACATCACGCATTGAATAATAGTCACTCCAAAGCTTGTGAATTTGAGTGAAATTAAGGTATCGACCTACCATTTCTACACTTTCACTGCGCTGTGAGGGTTGAAATTTCGTTCTGTGTGCTCTAGCTGGCGCACTGAGCGCATTCCCAGTTTGCTCGCGATTGCGCGACGCAGAACGCGACAGGCATCCTAAAGACGTTTAAATTTCGACCTTTTCTGGTAAAATTTGACTAAAAGGGTGTATAATAATAAGGTTATTCACAAAATACAGGAATTCGTTTCCTCGTACATCGTACACATTGATATTGTCGTCAAGACAACGCTACAAGTACAAGTCTCGAACAATAGCTCACTGCACAACGCCGGGGCACGTGATCGATGTACTCGGACATAAATTCCGAAATTTTGTGTATCACCTTATAATATACTTAACAACTTGTACCAGTTGAAGGAGAAAAAAGTCCATAATTAGATTATATCTCGAAATCTTGGAAGGTTTCTCAATTAAATCAGGACGAACAGCAATTGTACGGTATGAAAAACGAAGGATTTTTCTTCTACAACAGTTCTCGCAACGTCGCGTTGTCGAGTGATGTTTAGGGCGTGATCGTTCCGGTACGTATATTGTTTGTGGTGGTCGCTGCATATTGCTTCTTCGACGGGTCCGGTAATAACGCACATACAGGCGAGTGGTACACCATGATTCGGATAGTATTGGCAGACTAACAAAGCAATGTTCAGTCCCACGTCTTTATTATCCTGGTGACCATATGTAGCATCATCACATCTCGGAGGAATCTTGCTAATTTGACACCTACGAGAGACTCAGTTTACGATTTCTTGGAAGTTCTCGAATATTGGAATATTGGATGTATGTTACCTTTGATTTGTATGTTTGATCATTTGATTGTAAGTTTTGTGCCACTGAATGGACATTTTAAACTGTTGGTCTCCAGAAAAGAAAATCAACTTTACCAATGACAGCTGTCTGACAACATAGAGTACAATGCGCTCTTTGTAAGCCCTGTATTTGTCCGAGTTACAGACTTTACAGTAGGATTAGTTGTTGGGACAAAGTCGTTTAAGATTTCACTTTTGGGTGTTCTTGATAGAACAGAAAGTTGGTATTACATGAACTTTTTACACTTATTCTCCTAAAGATGTAAGATTGCTTTCACCAACAATGGCATGATTAGCTGAGATTGCAATTTCAGCGAAACCCCAGAGTGTTCACGACTGTGGTATGACAATAAATGTTGTATTGTCTTGTCCTGTTGTACTTTTATCTTTTTAACTGTATAACAGTGTTTATTCGCTGTAAGATTTATTTGATGCTGACAATCAGAATAAAACGATTGGTAGAGGATTTGTGATTGAATCATCTACGAAAAACGACAAGTCATTGAAATATTCGATAAGTCAAATCAAATTATCCTCGCAACGCATGTACTAGTTACAGAACGTGGTAATTTATTTCGTTTACTGGGTAATGTATACGGTACACCTGAAGGACACTGCCCTAAACCATCCTAAGTAGTTCGCGCCTCGCGATACAATAAATGTGAATATAGTTACCTTTGACATGATTCATGAAGTTCTGCCATGCCTGAATAGAACAATCTTCTTCCTTTTTTGCTTTTGTGATGTCGAACTTCCATGAAACTATCTGGTTTTGCCAAATCATTATTTCTTTTGGCCATGGAGGTCTCGCTTATACCCACAGGCGTTATGCGGACCGAGTAATATCAGAGCAGAGTTGTGCTACGTTCCGACGTTCTGGTACGCAGACGTGGACAGTCTGTGCTCAGGCCAAAAAAAGATAAATAAAATAAATTGTGCCTATTCCGACAACATGGTTTTCTTAAATAGGATAGGTAGGTCGACAGGAAGGTTTTTTTTCCAAATATTTTTATTTTTTTATATGCCTTTTTCAGGGGTTCAGGGCGGTCAAACACTGGCCACAACATTTCCAGAAAAATGTGTCATACATATAAAAGGAAAAAAAAAACCATAAAAGACATCCTCGTTCAAGCCAAAATCAAATGCCAAGTAACGAACGCGGGATTTTACGGGTTTTTTCTTTCTTATTTTTACTTTCATGTTTACGTAGCTCTAAAAGTTTAGGGTCGGCAGGTAAAAAATAGGGTAGATCGGGTTATCGGAACAGCACAATTTTTTTTTTGTTCTGCCTTTTATACCGCCGTACCTGAACCTCCATTGTTTGGCAGAGCAGTATCCGGCACTTAGATGGAGGTTTGAAAGTTATGCAGGAATTCATAGCACAAAGAAATAATATTTGAGCATTAGCAATCGAAGAGTTGTCAGATACATTATTCAACACTTGATATATCTTTTACCAATCAAAACAAGGTAAAAATAATGTAATGTTAACAAGTTTGGAAATTTCACCAGGCCACTACAAGACGTGCCACCCAGTGGTGGCACTCTCAGGGAAAATTGGTACCCTTGCATGTTCCCAAAATCAAAGAAAAGGGGTTTTTTGTTCGTCTAAGTCTGTGAAAAAAAAGGTAAAAAAGGAAACTTTTTGCGAGAGGTAATCAATGAAAGGATGAGAATACCCTTTATAATCTGGTAAATAATTTTCTTCGATGTATAGCCAGCCTGAGGTACAGTAGAGCTGAGTGCCGATTTGAAAATGAGATCGTCTTTAATAAGGACGTCATCATGTACATTCCTTTCCCAAAAGTTATCTTGTCGATTCAGACTGCCATGCAGCTAAGCTGTCACACACAGAAATAGACTACATTGATGTGTGAATTAATAGTATAGGTGTTTTAAAGGGGTTGTTTGACATTCTGCGGAACATGCACGGGTACCCAGCCTTTCAAGTAAGTGGCATCACCAGAGGTACACAATAATGTGGACATTCTCGATAAGGGTACCTGTATGGTTGTGACCTGCTAACCAGGTTTCACAAATCAATGAGTGGTTCCTGCAAAAAAAAAAAAACTGACTAAAGTGGCAAAAATGCCTTAAAGAATACATTTAAAAGTATCTCATTTTCATACAGTTTCAAGAAAACCAAATGAGAAAATTCTGACAGACATCTGCTGCACAAGGACTGTTGGGCATTTCATCATAATTTCAACAAAGCAGAGCAAGAACATCCATAGGAATCTCAAAGAAATATCAAAGCGATTGGAGATGTAGTTCCTGTATTGACCAAAATTGAAATATTTCCAAAACAACATACAAGCAGTTGAATGAGTTCACTTTGTTTTATTTAAAGTAAATACCAGATCAGCAAGGTTTCCATTGACCAATACCAATGGTACCATTATCAACTATCTCCTGAGCGGATGAAAAACAAGACTCTGTTCCAAAATAGAGTTTATTTCTAAAATTTCGACGTTTCTATTCCACACAGGGAATCTTCATCAGGAATCTAAAAAACAAGAAAATTACAGTAAAAATGGGACTAGTAAAAACGAAAATGAGCAGCACTGGCGTAAAAACCATTTAAAAACTATTCGAAAAACTGAGTTGTTGGTTAAAAAGGAACTATAGCTAAAAATCAATCTATACAGACGAGAAGAAAAAAGTTTTGAACAGAAGACGAGTGAACACTCAGTCTAAAAGTAGCGATGTTGACCGGCCGGATCGTACAAAGCCAATGGCGCGAAATATAATGAAGGGAGGGCTCCCCAGAACAAACAACTTACAGACATGAGGAAAGGACTCCCTAGCTGTAGATGAAGCGGATTTGAAAACCTATAGGAACTGTACTTTATTCACCAGTCCTTTTTATTGATGCCGTTGGGTGACAGAGTACCAAGCTTATGAATGAAATGAAGTTCAAGCTGCTTTCTTATTTTATCTGCTTTTGAATACACTTTACAAAGACCAGAGAAACGAAAATTATTGATGTTGTGCCCGGGTTCATGAAAATGGGGCTACTAGAGTATGTTATGAGTTCTGATACTGTATAAATGTTCATTAATTCTGATACGGAGTTCACGTTTCGTTTCGCCTATGTATAATTTGTTACACTTATCACAGATAATGACGTAGATGATATTGCGTGTATTACATGTTACATGTCCGACAAGAGGTTGAGATTTTCCAGTGAGTTGGTTAGTTATGGAATTTTGTTTTGTTTTCAACATGTGGGGACATGCTCTACATTTGTTGCAGGGTGTACAAGTACCTGGTTCTGTGTCGTTCTGTGTGGATGTTTTAGTCCGGGCTTTTACCAGCATTTTCTTTATGTTTGGTGGTTGTCGGAATGCTACAACAGGTGGTTTGTCAAATGTAACTTATGTTTCTTGATTTGATTGAAGGATAGGCCAGTGTTTGTTGATTATGGAGGAGATGCTGGGTAGTGACGGGTGGTACGTCAGCACAAATGGAATCCTCGTAGGCTGGTCAGTGTGTTTATTTTTTGTGTAGTTAATGAGTTTTTCCCGGGAATGATTTCTTGCTTTGTTGATTGCAGTGACGATTGATGATTGCTTGTAGTTTCTATCCGTAAGATGTCTATGTAGGTTCTCAACTTCTTTATTGTATATATCTGTGGATGAGCATATACGTCTGTAGCGAAGAGCTTGACCTTGGGGGATTGATTTAAAAATATGACGAGGTGACACGATGACGGCAAGAGGTAAGAGTGTTTGTCCGTTGGCTTGCTGTAAACCGTAGTGTGTATTTTATTTTCCCTCATCATCATCTTAGTGTCCAAGAAGGAGATTTCGGTGTCGCTGTATTCAATGGTGAATTTGAGTGATGGATGGATTGAATTACAATATTCGTGGAATTGAAGGAGTTCTTGTAGAGTTTTTAACCATATGAACCGTATGTCGTCGATGAATCGTCTCCATTGCATGGGTTTAGTGGGACAATTAGCGAGTATTTGTTTTTCAAGTTTACCCATCGTTATGTTCGCATAGGATGGAGCGACTCCTGACTTGGCAAAGATTTGTTTTCTACAGAATAAAACCTCTTGGCACAACAACAACTTTAATGTGTGTAAAGACGAATTTTATTTTCATAGACTATACAAAAATAACTTCCAACCCTATATAAAATCACAAGCATTAATAAAACGACTGTACAAATAATTACAGTAATTAATTAATCATGCAAATTACACATAATCATACAAGTCGCCCGCTGAAGGCCACACTATCAAATGGACAATCAGAAAGTTTGTATTACAGTGTCAAAATGTTCCTGCTTGTCCAATATTTGTAGACTGCAGCCTGATCATGAGAACTGACCACTTATTTCACTGAGTCAATTCCCAATATGTCCCCGAAGTGCATTCTACCTTAATATTCTTACTTTATGCAAATTTCAAGTTTTTGTGTTCATAGGAGCCTAAGAATCAATATATTTTCCAATTCTCTCACTGACAGCCAATTTGATACACCACTGACCGAAGAGCGTTCACCTTGACTCAAGATTTTCACTTAGTATGTGGTTTACCAGCACTGAGAGACTCTTTAAAAGAATCAAAAATTGACTCATCTTCAAGAAATCTTCACAGCTCAAAGCATCACTTCTGAGCATTGTGATTCTACAGACAAGTAAAAGTGCGCAGGTCAATATGACCTAACGCTATTTGTTTACATTCAACATGGCAGACATCATTACAGAAAAAAAATCCCCGAATATGTGAGAAAGAAAGAAAAGCGGTAACCACTTTGAGAAAAGCAATGTCAATTTCCCAATATTTGAAAAGTGAAACAAAAACATGCAAAAAATATGTACATCTGTACATCCAATACCAATGAAGAGCTTGTCTGGTTACACTAGAGATATATCATACCCCAATATTTTCATATTTGTTAATCAGCTATTGTGATATCAAACAAATGAAACAGTTTATTTTCAAAGCTTTCAAATAAGCAGAGTACGGACTGAAGTGCACATCAATGAATTTTTTTTTCCGATTATCAAGCCATGAATTTCTGATAAAATATACGACAGGGTTGGAAATATTTCAATCAGAGATTGATGGAAATACACTTTTCTTCTGCATAGATTTCATTAGCAAGGTCAATATCGACCAGTGGAGAATTTTATCAAAAAACAAATATTATTTTGCATCTAATATTGCACAATGTACAAATACGAGCAGTTGTGATTTACATAATTTACATGTATAATTTTGATATTTACCTGTGAAAATAGTTGATATTGCACCTACTGGAATGTAAGCAAATACAGTGCTTTCTTTTGCACAATCTTGTTATATTACTGCTGTAAATTTCAATTTGCAGAGTTTCATTGTTGATGTTAAGGCTGTAAACATAACTACTATAACATAGTTATGTTTGCATGGCGTGGTAGCCCTGAGCAGCTGTCTCCGAAGTTTGACTTTTGAAGATAATAGTGCTCTGTTTTCAAATTTTAAATGATACCTTGGTTATTTAATTTCTAGTTAAATTTACTGAAAAGCAATGGAGAGGGCAAACATTGGTCACACAGAAAAACTTGCTGGACCTCAAAACATATCTGGCTGATGACCCCAATATTGGGATCACAACAAGTACTCTACCTGAGTTGTGCCACTGTTTTATCTTCCTTTTTCATTTCATTACATCATAGCTAATAATCATGAGGGTGATTGCCTTATAATGTTGTACATTTGAAATTCTAAATAGGTGCCCTAGACATAAGACTGCACCCTCTCTGTTCAAGAAATTCAACTACACTCAGACTGCCTGCAATGCTACAGTGTAATTCATCAACTTTAAGGAATTATGCACCTTGAAATTGATGGACATCAACTTTTGCTCAAACTTTCCTCAAGGTTAAAGTTAGACCGGGGTCACTAAGCAAAGATTGGTATGGTACTAGAGAGACAAATACATGTAAACCTAAAATTTACCGATCTTTGAAATTCAAAATAACGGCCATCCCTGTGTTCACGCCATGGAAAAATATTAAATTTTCTATTTTGACAGAAGCAAAATTGTGAAAACTTTATTTGAGTCCCTACAAGCAGTAGAACCAGAAAATCACTGCAAAATTTGAGTCTGGATTTCTTTACCAAAGGGGCAGTTAACCTTGAGGCAAAGATTATCTATGAAATTTGAAAAATATTATCTACTTGTAACAAATTGGAATTCATCCCAAAGAGACTTCAATATGGCTGCCCTCAAACGAAGCAAAGCACACACTCTAATTTCTTCCAATAAAATAGTGGCCTGGCTATGGATATTACTGTACACAACAGGCATGGTATTTACTTCTTAACAGGATTGTGATTGGCTAATTTCATGAATGTACCCAAAATAGGTCATGAAAACTGCATTTTTTTACTTATCAAAACCATCATCAATCATGACTTTTAAGCGAGTCACATACTGTAAGCACACTTTGAAAATAAAAACAATTGGCATGATCTGCAAACTGTATACTGTCACTCTGTAAAGACTTGAAGAGCCTGTCTTTTTACGTTGTGCTGTCAAAATAACAAAGATGATAATTGCCATATATTTGACAACTATATCAAGTACAATTGCACTTTGTGGAATTAAACTTTGGTATGTTCTTGTCTGCATGACAGTCCATCAGTTGCTGAGCATCTTGGAATGAAAGTTTCAAATTAAGTAGAAGAAATCAAACTTTGATTGTACTCCAGCAACTCATCCGTAGGAAACATTTACGCATTCACAAATATTACTTAAATTATCTGGAAAATCCTAAATCATTGTCCCTAGCTAGGCTCAGCACCTTGTTTGGATGGACTTTCCTCATTGGAATTCAGTCATAACAAAGAAAACTTCTGCAAAAACTTTCTCTCAGACTTAAGTAGTAGCCATTGCACCACTGTGAATACATCAATCTTGATGTGTCATTCACAGTTTTCTTGTCCACTTTTTCAACTATTCTACCTGACAAACTGGGAAAATTTTGGGTGCCTGAGTACTTGAAAGACAAGAATTGCTCCTATAGTTGCCCTCTACATGTACATGAGATACAGTTGGAGTTTAACTACTACATCATCTGATATGGTAAACAATTACAACATTTCACCCTCTCGTTTTTTATAACTTCAAATCTCAAAAGTCTAATCCCGTGCACAAAATCTACAAAATTTACAATGATTGGTAAACTTACCACGTGGTAAAAGGTCAAAATAAAAGCTTTTTGTGTTTTGCAATAGTTTATCACAGCTTGAGCGAATAAAAGAGTGATTTATCTTAAAATGTAGGAACACCATACATGCATCGGAACAGAAAAAAACAACATATCTACAGGCCATTGTCCAGTAGATAATCTAGCAATGATTTCTTTACAATAATAATAGAATTGATTGAGAAAAGCTGACTGGCAGTGTACACATTTTTCTTGTGAATAGGGAAACAAGCAAATCAAATGGCTTCTAAAAGCTTTCTATAGAGAATAGAATTTCTTTTGAAATTTTGTACCAAAACACCCCTCAGCACCGATAATGGTCTCTCCCTTCAGACATCACCGGTAGTAATAGCCTCAGCAAGCCCATTAGCCACTTTTGCACCAACACTGTCAGAAGATAAAACAAAGAAATGAGTTAGTTGTACCATCGTGTTGAAATCTTGCTGTCCAAGCTTTGCAAGAAGGAAATCTACACTGATGCAGTCAACAAGGAAAGGAAGAAGTAGAATAACACGATCACAAACAGAATGTGCTGTAGACTGGAAGATCCATCGCTCAAAGCATGGCTGTACTCGCCTCTTACAGAGAAAGGGTACAGCCATGCCTTGAGTCACGGTCTTCTAGTTTGGTGGCACTGAAAAAGTGAAATTTGGCATAAGAGGGCGCTGTGCTAATCATGACAGAGACTACATACAAGGGCGCTATGCATTACCACATTCTTGACTGCTCTATGTTTAATGTCTGTCAGCTTCAAGATTGAAAATTTTTACAGATTATTATACTGTACAAATGCTTGAAATGATTCCATGGGGGAACTGTGTTCTGAAAAGCTGCTTTACATTAAAAGAACAAGAAGAGAGCAATTAAAGTCAAACAAAACATTATCGCTTCCATAGAACATGCCTGAACTCAAGGTTGGGCTTGGATTGTTGTTTTTATCTACACTCTCACACAAATCTTATGTTTTGACCAAAATACTTTTAATATAGGAATGCTATTTGATCACCAAGGCACAAAGCCATTTTGTCATATTATTTTGTCATATTACCAAATAGCATGAACTCTTACAAGAGTTGCATTTCTATTAAAATATATACATGAACCATATATTCAGTGGGAAGCCTTACTTTCTCTCAGCAAAGAATAAAACTCAAGCTACACATAATCACAGAAAGTCATGCAAAAACTCTAAAGCCGGCAAAGAGATATGCTAACAGTATGTACATAGTATGCAAATAGGGTTTTCCGACAAGAGACAGAGTATAGACAGAGGACAGAAAAGAGTATGGTGATTCTTTAAGCAATGAGGTTTGCACTGACCACATACAGTTCACGACACCAACACGCACATAATGAACTGGTAAGTGTTCTGTGAAAATTACTGTTGATGTCAAGTTTTGTGAGTATATAATTTACTTTTTAGCATAATTCATGCAACCATGCAGTCTGTGTAAAAATTCTTTTTGTGCGATTGGATCCTTTTAATGCCCAGTCAAAATGCTACCCAAGTTCTCATCTGAAAGAGAACCCCACATAAAAGCAATTCTCTATTTTTTTCCTATTTTGTTCAAATATACCAAAGTATACGCATCACCCAATCGACCCAGCCCACTCATCCATGTACCCATGCATCATATACATACACCCTTGTGGGTTCTCACCCACAAGGAGAACCCACACAATATGTCTCAATTCCAGGAGCCTGCAAGGTGAAAAAATATACATGAAGACACCACTACTGTACCTGCCCAAATTTGTAAACTGGAGATCTACCAAAGAACAACCCAGCAGTAAGCTAGACTATACCACTGCAGAGAGAAAAGGAAAAAAGGGGGAAAATTGCAGAAAAAGGAAAAAAAATAAACAAGGCAAAACCAACTAGTACAGTTCTAGGAATCAATGTCAATGTCATGAAGTTGGTACGGTGGATTAATGAGTGATTATTATTTGTGAGATTATCATTGTGTTGCGATGAGGTTTTCTTGAATGAATGTTAAACATAACATAGGACAGTGTTAAGTTGATGTCTGGAATGTATGCTGTGAAGAAAAGAAAAGTGATTATTTATTAAAAGAGGATAAGATAACATGTTGGAAATGTACATATAGCTCAGTCCACCTTAAGAAAAACTGATTCCTCTTACTGCACGACAATCCATATGACTTTGATTTAATCTTATTCTAAAGTAAAGCTCATTGTGGCATATGGTGGCGTGTCTTCGTGGATTGACAAAATTACTCGGCTTAGCAAAGGTCCCATACCATTACACCGCAAAAAATAGAAATCAAATTTATGCCATTCTTAAATGATGAAGATATATGAATTATGACCTATTCAATGGCTCTGTGGGGAAAAAATCTGCGGGTGTGAATGAGTCACAGTGGTAATACTATTCACAACACAAACATTAGATAATACGATAACACTGATAATACGAAACATGAGGCAGAAACTTTTATGTCAACGCTTCTCGAATGAAATAACTCTATGATAAATGTCATCATTTACTCAAAACATGACAAAAATAATAATATCGCACCAGAATACTGTCTCAAGTGCGCACTTAAGATATGTGGATACTGGCTTCTACTGTCAGGAAATCATTTCAATTTGTAGCAAACCAACCACTGGGTTCTTGTAATGAATGCCTGATATTTGCTTTTCAGATTTTTTTGATGAAGTATGAAGGAAAAGGTTCAATTCTGTGCGACATGCAAAACATAATGACAATTCAAAGGCTGAACTGAGACAGGTTAGGATTGTGCAAGAATAGAAAATTGGTGACCATGATTTTTAAATTTTCAAAAATGCAGAAGTCAAATAGCAGTTTGGTAACAACTTCCATTGCGAGGGCAGTCATGTAAAGTTTACTACGAAAAAGACTTATCAAACAAAATAGTGGTATTTGGCGATAGATGGCTAGTTCATATTAAAACTTTTGATAAAATCAATGAACTTGGTAGTAACAATGTTTCAATTGGTCAAAATAGCAACCAAGATCTGACTAGGCACTCTTTTAAGTCATTTGATGGGTGAGGGCGCCATAATCTTTATCCGTATATGTCCTGGTAAATGGTACCAGCCATGCTACAGCTGCCTACTGGAATACTTTTGGACCCGAACCAAGAACTTAAGGTTTGCTGTAAGGGGTCCATAAATTTCAGAATGATCTACTTTACCTGGGTTTTTGCTGCGCTGAGATCATCCACTGCCGGACGAATGGCACAAGGACCCCTCCGAGGAGGATCTGTGTTGGATGGTACACCAGCAGTGGTATCGAGATGTGCGAGAGATGGTCAAAACCATGGTAGATTATTTTTAGCATTGGAATACCTGTGGACCAGACAAGCATAAGGTGAGACATTGCTACTCACTTGAACATGGTATACATAGTAATAAATTCTCTTCACATTCCTACAGATGGCCTTTGACACAAAATATGTACGTACAGAGCATGAGACAGTTGTCCATTAGGTTACTTGAAACTGTCAAGAAGTGTACATCCATGGGCATTGATAAAAGCAATTGTGCTAGGGCTGCCTGGAAACAGTCAACATAATGGAACAGGCTAGCCATGTTACTCTCTCAATGCATACAATATTCTATTGTTCTTGATGGTAGATAGACATATAATGACAACAGTTTGACCATGTTGCTAGAGTTTTCAGTGCACAAAGAATGGTTTTTGCGACTAAAGCAAAATTTCAGCTGTCCTGCAGCATGATTGCTTTGACATGCAGGAGAAAACTTCCATACAGTGACTATGAAGTAGAGCAATGTCTACAGTATTGGTCTTTTGGCCATAAAAACACCAAGTTACATTTATTTTCCTGTCATGACATTGACCTTGTGAATTACTGTCCCTTTACCATTTCACTATACCTAATATCAAGTTTCAGGTTGAAATGAACACTGAGAAATAGATGCTCACTTACCTAATGTGAGTGATTTGTGAGTTGCACAGAACATGATACAAACAGTGTCGGCCGGGGAGAAGCCAAACACGTCGAACTGTGAAACTGTAAATGTTAGGAGTAGTAAACCCATCTGAAGCAAAATAACTGAAAAAAAAAAAATACAGAATAAATGTCGCCAATTGGTTTGGATCATTGCACTCAAGTATTCAGTGGGAGACAAGATCGTTAACTTGCTGGATGAAAAACAAATGATCATTTCTTCATGTCAAAGAGGGCGCTATGAACGGTTCACTGTAAAAATGTTGATGGCTGTTTTTCTAGGATAGGTTGGGTTTACGGAAACACATAATTTTTGTTATTCGGCCTAAAGGATTCAAGAACTTCAATAACTCATCACTTTGTACGTAGGCATTGCTACCTTGAAGAATAATTACCATAAATTCTGACAGATGTTCAAAATTGTGAAGAAAGAAAAACAACTATTGCTTGTTTGTTTTGTAAATCTCTATTTTGGTGTAGGTTTTCTTATATTATTGAATAAAGTAAATACCATACACAGTAAAAAAAAAAAAAAAAAAAAATGTTGATGGCTGCTCCTGTGCTTGAATGTAGACTGTATTTCACCAATTAACCTGAGTTGCCAGTATGAGGTAAAAAAAAAAACTGTTCAAAAAATGAGACAGGCTTAACAATTGAGGGAAAGAGTTAAAGATCCAAAAGCTGCGACTTCAGCATTGGTGTTTCCAAGGTAAAATAGTCCAATCATCTCATTCATATTTTAAAAGTCATATTACCTACAATTACATGTACATCCATTTGTCTCCTATTCATGACGGATTAGTTGGATAAAGTTTTTGGATTTTTCAAGGTATTTCAAAGTCGAATATACCCAAGTTGGACATTATGCTGCATGTATGATAGACTTTCAGAAACAGACAGGGATAACCCAACTGTGAATTGATAATGCAACACTGAATGTAGGGCTTGCTGTACTTGTTACATCTTTAGTAAATTCTATCTGCTTTAGTGGTGTCTTGAATAGCTTGTTAAGTTCTAAGTTGGGTTTTCCATGCCTGTTTCAAACAGGCAATCACAACTCAATTTGGTAATAAATGAGTGCTGCACCTGTTTAATTATTGTTTTGTTCATATTCAAATATTGAGTCACAAACAGAGGTTGATGATATGTGTATGCATACACGGACTTATCGTAGTTTGAAAGTAAAATCATGAAAATAATGTCAAAAGTTGCAGCTTTAATAAAGCACAGCAAGTGCATTCCAAGTATATTCAACAACAATGGAAGTTGCTCCCTGTTTCAAGCTGATGGGAGAGTTTTTACATGACCCCCAAAGATTTGAACTAAAATTAGACGAAAATCAGAAAATTCTTTCTTGTTGATCATGCGTATAACTTACAATGTCTCTTACCTATACACACTATTGACAGAAGGCTGAATTGGTCAATTTTAAGGTTAGCGTTAGAGAAAGTATCACAAAATGTGGTATAGATGATCAGTAAAAGGACTCCACTACCAATCTGACCAAACGGTGGTTTGGTTCTTTCAAGCCAGTCTTTGACGTATCTCCTGACAATCTGCAAGAGAAGAGCAAGATGTCTGTCATGTTTCAACCACACAGGAAAGATGAATATTGTGTTCCAATTTCATATATGTGTATATCAAATTACCAAAGTTTGCTCTCTTTCTCTCACTAGCTTCAAACAACAAAACACAACAAACTGTACTTAAAGTGTTGAGTGAGTGATAGAGCTCCCTAAGACGGGGTTTTTCAGAAAACATGAATAACTTTTTTTGAAAACCAAAGCTTTTCTAAAAGCTACTTTGATCTTTTTGTGAGCGAACACTATAGAGAATCATTTTGAAAATCGTCACTTTCTGCATGTTTCAAATCTTGGAATGAAAATGTATCTCTTATCCAATCCTGATGGGGTACACATAATACATAATTCAGTTTCCTTAGAACATCACAAAGTAAACCACCTCACGCCTCCATTTGACATACTTTTCATGCAATCATTGCAAGCTGCTAATATTTGGCTCGGGTTGTAAACAGTATGCTGTACATAGCTCTCACCCAATTTTTCTAAATACAGGTACAGTATAAGATGGTAGTGCTTCTTAGATATTCTACATCTTTAAATTTGAAGTTCTGACTATGACTTGAAACAGGCAAAAAATTGTTTTTTAATACAAACATGCATACTTTGCATGTCAGGTTTTGCATCAACATGCATCTGCAACTGGGTGTGTGCAAGGTAACCAGGTGATACAACATTCAATGTCATCTCCAGAATCACCATTTTCGCACAACGTTCCTTCCTTATCTTTCTTGGATTGTATCACCATGTTTGCGTTGTCTGTTTGAGTTGTCTCTTTACGTTGTCTATGGGTTTTTTAATCATATTTTGTACCAAAGCTCACAACTCAAACCATTATTGATATTAAAAAAAAATGGTGAAAAAAATCATGTTCTTTAAGATAAAAGTTTTTTTTATCAATACATCAACATTATTAACTTTTGAATTCAATATCTGCATATTAAAATATTACACATATTTAAAGATTCTGTTGTCACATTATTTGTATTATCTCACACAAAGAAATCCACAAAGTCTTCATTTAAAAGAAAAAATATACAAATGATATTGTTACTGGCCCTTTAATGTATCAATTTGTATTTAGTTGGTTGTTTTGCCTTTCTCCCTTAAATAAAGCAATATAATGACTTACCTGCCCAACAATAAGAGGCACTACAACTGTCATTGATAGTTGAATAAAGATTGATGAAAACGGAACGGTGGATGAAGTACCGAGCTGATGGGATAAAAAATAGAAGGATAAACAGAATGAGATCGAAACTTATTTACTACATTTGAAATCGCATTACTAGGATCAAGGAATTATCAAATTGTTAAAATCTTTATTAAACAAGGTTGAGGGCGCTCTTGTTGCACACCACACTGCATCAACATTGGAAAAAACTTCATCTGTTTCTGAACTCAAGAGGGCCTCCTATGCTGCCTGCCTTGATGATCCAACTACCTGTACCATCAACATTTTTCTTTGTAGTCTGTTGAGCCTCAAATTATGCATCATTAAAAATGTTATCAGTTGCAACAGAATATTTCTCAAAGTCAGCTTTCAAAATTTGAACTTCAGTTTTTGTCAGGCTTCACGATTTTACTGGAACACCAACAAAGCACGGACAGGTTGATAACATTTCATAACAGTTCAATACACGGGGTTCAAGTAAACATTGATATTGGCCTTTAAGGCCATATCTAATACCAGTCTAATACCTACCTCTTTTCTGACATACACTTTTCAAAAAAAAATATCAAAACACTGCTTACAAAGTACTTGATCTCCCAGGGCACATTTTGTTCCATGATAGCACCTTTTTTAATACTTAATCCAGACAAAGCCATCGAGATTTCAAACACACATACGTCTAATCTGAGATCAGCATGCTTTTTATCATTGGGACAAAGAAGTTCTGATTTTTTTTATAGTCCGACTTCCTTAGATCTTGCTCTTAGCCGACTGACTTTTCACCAGTTTTGGGGTCTCAGATAGCTGCCTAATGCCTTCTGTGTAAATTTTTGATGACATAGATAAAAATCCAATGGTTTCTCCTGTACACGCCTTGTAGTAAGACGATTAACTAGCCTTGCGCGCTTTTCCACGACGTCTTGCATGAAATTTTAATAAGTGCTACGACTGGTCCCCAAGATGTGACAATCAAGACTTGAATGTTCAGTGTTTGGTGTCTATTTAGCGTTAATTAGTGTGACAAGCAATGAAACACCTAACCGGACAAAGGACGTTGTTTTGGCTTGATTGGTTTTATGGATTTAACGGTAGCAACAATCCATTTTGTAAAAACTAACTCCCCAATCAGAACAAAACGCCGAGGATTTACTCCGTGAATCATTTATGTAGCACACTTCCCGCCTCTTTTCAAAAATTGTTATCTTTTTTTTGCTTGCCTCTCCACAGACTGCGTAGTACTACTTGGTTCCACTTCAAAAACCCTGAAACAAGTTTGGACACTTGGTCAAGCCATCTTGAACAGAAAGAAAAGGCTTTGACAAAAGGGAATGAAGTGATAGAGGTGAAGTCACACTTCTTGGATCTGACAGCCGCTCTACAACACACCGAATGAGTAAAACTTACACCGATACCTGTGAAACAAATCTATACTCTGCTGGTCCAATAGGTGACAAAGTTAACACCATCTCTATTGTTTTTCGTTTCTGTAGTTGCTATATATATCATAACTCTGTACACCTTTGTATGTGTGTACACTGTACATATAAATGTTTCGAGATAGCAGCATTACTTGGAATGGCGTAGCATCAGGCAGTATGCCCCTATGATTTCTTCCTTTTTTTATTTTGGCTAGCTTTGACAGCTTTCCTGGTTATTTAGACGTATCTATGGTTACATGTATCTATGGTTACATCTGACATTGGCACTTACCAGGAAGAGAAGAAGCAAAGGCGTCACAACGATGCCCTGTGCGGAAGAGAAAAAGACAAAAATACTGAGTTACCGCACCGTGCCACTCTGCACTCAGGGTGGTATACTATCTCCTTGGCTCAAGGAAAGAAAAAAAAAAACGGTGGTGTGCATGTACATGTATTAATAATGTGAGAAATGAATAAAATATGTATGATAGATCTTTGATTTGGCAAAGTTGACCTATGCAAAGTTGTGAAAAGACATTGTTACATGGTGGGCTTTATTTGCAAACAACGGTGCAAACATCAATAAGGCGGACCACGACTTCAACTTGCCGCCATTTCAAGATGCGTGCAAATAATGATTGTAACTTAATTACCAGAAAGCTGCCGAAGGCTGAATTGAAAATGGCTGCTCCCTGAAGACGGAGTGAGAACAAAAAAAAACAGAAGGGAATGTTAATTCAAACAAGTCTTTGATAGTTTATAATACAGAACAAAACAAAAAACTGCGGATAAGTTGTGAGGCTGAGTCTGTGTTCTGTGAATGAGGATCCCGCTGATTAGCATGTTCCTCCATAATGCCAAGTATCACAGACAATGGGCCGGATCAATACATCTCAGGTTGGAAATCAATTCTTTGAGACTGAAGCTCTCGGGTTTTTTTCTTTGGGACTGACCATTCACTGTGAGCATGGATATTGATTGCTGGGTGACCCCCTCCAAGACTCTGCGTATCGACCGAGTGGACCAAAATAAAAGTGACATACGATATCCACCCTGGGAACGCAGGCAGGTACTGTCAGCTGACTATTGACCTCACGTGTCGAGAGGCATTTTTGGAGGGAAAATCACAAAACACCTTGTCATGCCAAGTGGAAAACTGCATGTGCACAAGAAAATATTTATACCGCACATTATCAATAAAATGTTATGAAAAGTTTCTAATTTCAAGTGAAGAAAGTACATGACATTAGAATTTTTGGGTCTTGTTTTCTGTTTGTACACATTTCTGCCTAAAACAAAGCAGCAGAGTATTTTTTTGTGGACACGATGAAAGATAGAACACAAGGAATGTATCAGTGGGGTATGAATAGAGAAGACTTTGGACAGGGGGAGAACAGGGAATTTGGGGGTACATGTAACTGTGATAAGCTGTAAGGAATAAGCTACAACACTTATATGATGAAACTTGTTCGAATTTGGTAACGCTGTTAAAAAAGTAAGCGTCCAATTTTTTCATGGTTTGCACCACAAATGGTAATACTTGACCATTTGCGGTGCAAACCATGAGGACTGCAGCTTATCAGCGAGACAGAAGCAGCGTAACATGCCCCAATGTGTTTCAAAGAAGTTTGTCTCAAAAATCCTGGTTAAGATGGACACTATTAGGAGACAGCCATGCACACAATATTGGAATTTTTTTGGAGAAAGAGAACTTGAGGCCTGTAAAAATTGTGGAAATAATTCATCGCAATAAGTTTGTGACAATTAATCGCAAAAGTCATGAAAGTCTGCATAGCGGAATATCCTATTATGCATGACAACCAACCCATGACCCGTTTCTCTTAGTTTGCATACACAATACATAAAGATGCTTTTGGTACATCAGTATCACTCAACTCTATATCTAGGGGGGATGGTATCTCACTATTGTCATACTCTTAACCTATCCCGTTACATTTCTTTCATAACAAATGTGCTGGAGACTCTTTCTTTTATTTCTCTTTCTCTCTGCCTCTGTCCGACAAAACGTTCACTGTCCTCTCGCAAATACCGTTGATTAATTCTGTTGCCGACGATTCAATTGACAAAGGAGGACATTCGGCTAATGAGCAGTGAACTCAGAGATATTGTAGTTCACTCTTAGCTCGGGTAAAAAAAAGCAATTAGGGTTATCTTCCATTTGATTATCATTAGTGTACCTCACACAGGCTCACTCCGAGGTGGCAGGGTTATTATGCGAAGTCACTCATGGATGCCAGTGTAATTGCCACTTGCTCCTGAAAAGAATACTCCACTCGTGCAATATATATGACACCACTTTCCCCCAATGTTTTCATTCAATCACCCTAATACAACGCCAAAAGTGTGACATATGTCCGACAGGGAAAAAAAAGAACATGATAAAGTTGAAAGGGAAATTTCTACAACGATTACACCGGTAGCATCCTCATCTGAAAACCACTAATTACTAATATTCTTTCATAAGAGAGGGTGAGGTGATTATGCCGTGGACGGATGACTGCCTCCATCTCTGAGAAAAACAAATAACCGATATTAAATGATTCGCAGAAATGATACGAGTCACTCGATAATCTTCTAAAAACAAAAAAGATAACAGTGCATGCAGATGTACCAAATTCAGTAGAGCTTTTCATCGGACAATTTTTTTTTTAGATGTCATCCTATTGTTTCTTTTTATGGTGGAGAGCTTCGCATGAAGAACGATAGTTCATGTCGTGTGATGGCCTACTGCATGCGTAGACTCATTTTCAAACTGTTGAGTAAATTGAAGTTGCCACCATTTTGTTTTGTTTTGTTTTTTTTCTGAAAATCAAAAACATTTTTACCAATGAGTTTACACAGGATTAGTGGCCATTTTGAATTTCAAATATCTGCAAAATTTTAGATAGTCTGTTTCTCTCTTGTCCTAAACTTTGCACCATGATCACCTCATTTTCATTCTTTTGAAAGGGAAAGGTTTATAATAGCCTTGAGCAAAGTATGAAAAAAAAGTTTAAGACTGGCAGTTTCAAGGAAATACACCCATGTAGTGAAAGGGTGCAAAAATTGATATCAGAAAGTCCATGGCCACATCGTTGTCATGGATACATGTCTCAAGGAGGTCTCACTCATGGCAAGAATGATAACACCAAAATTCTCACACCCGCCTCTAAAAATCCATCAAGCAAGACAAGAATAACAACTGGGTAATGGTCTGAGAAAACAGATATTCCCAAGAAGGCTCTGGACACCGTCTAGGGGCTCTGTGGTGTAACCTTCCATGAAACAACGATTAACAAATCTAATTTCTCTAACGAAGGTAATTAGGCAATTATCAATATGTATGCACTACCATTCACTACCAAAAACACTTAAAATCTACTCTTTCCTTGATCCATCACAGCTAAGCTAAGGGTCAAGGGATTTTTAGAAATTGTTAGTAAAGTTAATTTTAAACCACTTCTTAAAAAATTTCAAAACAAATTTTTCTTGTCAAATATTTTGAAGTGTTTTGTTAAGAGTTTTAATTTTTAAGGTTTTCTTCAATATGAAATGACAAATATCAGAGCTGTAATAAAAAGGTTGACTGTATGTGCACTTGTAATACGTCTTGGAAAGCAACTCAAAAAGTCCATCACGGAAGGGGCTGAGAGGATTACATAATGCAACAGGGAAACCGTATCAAAGGTTTACTAACACGGTAATTCACTTCTTTGCTCAAAAATAAGTGCAATACTGACGCATCCATGTATGAATTTGGTGACGATAGTAAGACAAGAACATGAGGTTGAGATTACTGAATGCGCAGTTGGTTCATTTACCTCCTATTTCTTACCAACAAAAACTAAATAGAGTCGGCGATTATATCCTACATGTATGAACTTGCAACATTTGGCTTGAACTTGTGATTGATGAATTTCTTGAAATAATGAGGGCTCTGTGACGGGGTCCAAGTTTCAAATACACCAGTCGACTGCGGTATAGAACATGCACAGGAGTCTACAAAGGCACGCATGACCCAAGTTCAGCTCTCAGTGAAAACTGATCAGCACTCTGACAAAATGACACTAATTAAATGGATTAGAAGTAAATTGATGTGCTGACCCACACACTAGTTATTTTTAATAAAAATAATAAAATTAGTAATTATCTGTGCTTAGCAGCCATGAAAGGGAACACCCTCTCCTTTATGTGTGAGCCTTACACACCAAGCCTACAATACACTATCATGATTGCTAAAACACCCATTAAGGATATTAATTTTTGATGAAAAACCAGTTAGAACAATATGACTCCCAGTACACAAATTATCTAGATTACTCCCTGAGTGCTTCGGTGCATCTGCAAAGAGAAGGACAGAGAGAGAGAGAGGGAGAAAAAAAAAATGCAGAGAATCTAATTTTTACGCCCTGGTTGGCACGTCTGATGGGGAGGCTGACGTGTCCAAATGACTTCATCAAGAGTCTTGCGTGGCAGATAGCATGATAATACAAAGTCTGTAGCTGGGATGGACAGCACTTGAGTTGTCACACATGAAGTGTTCACGGAGACGGAGTCTATGTAGCTTCCACTGTTCTATGCTTACTAGACTCAAACTATACAGACTGTTTTGGATTTTTCATCAACCTGATGCTTCATTATCAATTATTTTAAACTCAAGAGAAAAACTTAACAGTGATGTTTTAGACGTATTTTCATCAAAATTGTATTTTTTTTTGTTCATATTTCTTCCTTCTTGAACATTTGATATCACTAAAACAATATCTTGTTGCCATTTGAGGGTTCCTCCCCACTATCCAGCTGCTGTTGGCAAGTAACTGGTTGATGTTTAATAAATGCCGTCAAAATTATTGAGTATATCGCTTGACTAGTCATCAAATTTTCCTGTGCAAATACGATACTCTATTGTGTTGACTGTTTAAACAAATGTCAAACAAAATTTGGCGCTGCGTCAAAGATTTTCTGCAAAAAACACACACAACTCGATTCTTCTAAACAACCAAAACGCAAGGTACTGAAAACAATTCATTCACATACATGGCAAATTTGCAATTCATCAGTTTTTGCAGTCGGCCATAATTTAACCTTTGCTCAGAATTTACACAGATGCCTGATTAATTTCAAGTCACTTGATTAAAATTCATTCCATATTTTTTCTCTCTATTATGGGATCTCAAATATCAATACAACGAGGTACTTTGAAAAACAGAAAATATATCTTTAAAACTTTTCATCTGAAAGGTGACATATATTTGCTTTAAACAGTGAAGAAACAAATACATAAAAAGAAACACCAGGAAGTTTAAAATTTATAAAAATCATGCAAAAGTGATAAGTTAGTCGGTGATAAATTCTACTGCAACATCTGTATGTAAAGTAAAGTTTGAGAAAACAGGTAAAAAGTTTGCAAATCCAGTACTCTTTCTGTTGTCTCCATGATTAGGTGATTATCACACTAAGGAGAACCACGGTATCACAGCTGGAGAACCTTGGTTAATTTATCAAAATAGCACACCGAAAAATTCAGGGATCACGCTATTCAACCCAAGCACTGCAAGACTTTGGTACATCCTCATTATCTTCAATATAAGGATCAGTGGACCTCTGTACTTGGACAAGGGGTGGGAGAGCGCCATGTTACTGGGTTCAAACTTTTCCTACAACAAACCATTATCCTAGACTGTGATTAAGGTTGTTACCGGACTTCAGCAAATTACTATGAGTTTCGTCCTAAGTTTATTTCTGATAATTTTTGCCACGCACCCTTATCTGTAGAAAAATAATTGAATAATATTCTCTATGACTGTTACAAAACACTGACATATTTATTTTCTAGTGTCAGGAAAAATGCCACAACACATTTTCCTCACTGGAAGAAACACTGCAAAGAGGCATCTCCTTATCTATTTCATATAAAAGGCACCCTAAGACAGTCAAATTTCTAACAAACAGAAGGTTGGGTCCACCATCCTTCCAGGGCAGTGCCTTCCCTGATAAACTATCATCTCCTGTGAGCAAACAGTTTTGACAAAACTCATGAAGGCATTATTAATAAAAATGAATGGCTACCATATCTCACATGGATTTATTTGTCATCCATCTCCAATCACTCAATTGGTAACATACATTATTTATTCTCCATACACAATATATTTTTCATTTCCTAAATAACTCCGGGAAGTGTAAAGAGCCTAATCTGTTGAAATTTTCATTGCGTTTGCTATCGCAACAGCAGCTGGATGACTGGTAAATTTTTCATCTTCTTTTGTTGATAAAATATCATTTCGCTGAAATATGTATGGTTTTGCCCTGACACTACACTCTCCAAGTATGGAGAGGTTATCTCTGTCACTGATATACAAAGAAAAGCGCTATGAGGCCCGAGCTATGGGGTCAAAGGTCACAGCAAATCACACGAGAGGTAACTGAGCACCAACCAAGTTTCACGCAACACTGAGGGACTGACACATGATATTCTTAGTATTGTGAAGTTCCAAGTGTTTTACTTGGTGGCCTTTTTTATCTGGACCTGCATTTTTGATGAATTCTTTCACAATCACGTGTCCATGCACATTCATGTGCTTCAACTCTGTCAAGGGACACACCCACCACATGTAGTGTCACATTCAGTTAGATAAATGCCGGTAAAGTGGTCAAAGAAGCAAGTCATCCATCTTCAGTTCTTGGACAGTTTTGCTCAGACGTATCCTAATTAAGTGTCTGTCTGCAGTTTCTATTCAGTAAACTCAAGGTCATTTCATGGGTTTTCAAAAGTAAAGCGGTACGGTCCAGGAACTGCGCAATGCTGCATAAGTTCACTGTGAATGCAACTGTATCGGTATTGACCATCAATCTGCCGTAGGAAACACAAATGAAACATCAAGCTCTTCTGCATCAAAAAAGTTGATCTACAAAAGTTTATGCCGTTCCATCTTACCTCATTACCCCCTACAGCTTTGGTCAAGATGACGGCTGATGACACTGGCGGAGGCATACAACCAACTACAAGTAATCTGCAGATACATTAAAAATAATATAATTAATAAATAATTAGTCTGTGTGCATTCTGCTCTTCTTGTATGATATGTGTTAATCACAAAAAAGTAACTTTCTGTGTTTTAGCAACGGAATATAAACTTGGCTTTTCTCTGATTGGTCAATATCAAGTGCAACTCTCCAGGTGGCAGGAAACAGATGTGCACCTCTTGCCAAAGATAAAGACACGGTTAAAATATTTAAGGAATAATACAGATTAGATAATCTATGAATGTCGGAAGCGATTATTTTTTCTTCTTGCTGTATCTTTGTTGAATTGATAATATGGTTGTTCAGAGCTTGGAGATCCATCAAATATTCAAACATCAAAAATGTTAACTCAGAAGGACTGAAATGACGGTTCAAAAGTTTGTGTTGGAAAACTGATGACGAAATGCAGGCTCGGCCACTACCTGCAACTCACCCTTTAAGTAGCCACGGGTCAATGGGCGTCAAGGTTAACGCCTTGATCATGATCCAGACAAGGCACGGTATAAAGAGCAAAGTGAAACCCTGAACAAATGCATGTAGTCGTATTTGAAGTAAGGCACTGGTTAATTCCTGTTTAAAAAAAAAGAGACAGGGTATCTTCATAAGGTGTTGGTATTATATTTTATACAACTACAGCAATGTGTAAAAGGCCTTAGATGCCTAATGATTCAAATTGTTGCTCAATGGGTGTTCAGTATAATAGAAGTTAATGAACTGACTCAGAGCAAATGAAAGTAATACGACAGGTTCTTTCATGTGATATACATAACAAACAAATTTGCAGACTCACAATGGAAGGAGAAAATGAACAAAAGATGCTCTTTTCTTCATTTCATTATCACAGTCCCCGCTTCGGTATCTGATCAATTTTGCATGAACTAAATGTAATATTAATGTTCCCGTGTCTATGAATGGAATGTTTTATTTCAAGTCCTATGAATTGGCCTTCTCTGTTCCGGCACCATGAATAGAATTATTTTTTTTTGACTAATCTGTATTATAAGTACCTGATTCGCTTGACAGTATACGTGCATCTTATCATATCAATGTTATTATCATATGTATTCTCTTTTGTGCACAAATGCCTAACTGGAAAAAAAACTCAGGTGGGAATTATAAAATCACATGCTATACATTAGAAATTTCAACATTGATAAAAACATGGTTGTTAAGCCAGGGACTTATATGGTACTGGGGTTGGCGGTGGGTAAGTTCCAGGGTGTACTGAATTTAGAAGAGTAATAGGACAGTATATTATGTCAATTTGTGTTATCAACAGCCAATGATCTGACCAGTAAATATTACAAAGTGCTGGTACCAGTGAAAAAGATCCTCAGACTCTCAGTCTGTCTGCATTTTTGATAGTCCATTTCCAGAAATCCTGTTTTCAAAGGTGTGAGTAGCTGACTTAAAAAGACAATTTTATGGCAACGTATTTTATTCACTCATCCCTATAACCTTGACAGTACTTTGTTTGGGCTTTGTTTCTCTCTTATACAGGATGTGTCCACATATTGAGGTCACAGATTTAGCCTGAACTTTTCATAGCACAGGGTAACAGCCTGTACACGCTATTGATGAGTCTCCTATTCATCATTGGAATAAATCAGTCTGACGGAGGATAATCAGCGATTTACATGCAACTTTTACTGCTTTCATATACAGGATGTGTGGATATTTAGTTTGTGCTGGATGTGATATTTGAGCATGGCGATGTGTACATGTGGCTCACAAGCCACGTACATGCTTGTATGGCCTGTCTTGTTTATAATCATAGACAACAAACAATTTATCCTGTACAGTCCTTCAACCTCTGCCTTCCCATTCATAGTTGTACCTAACCACAATGAGAAGACAACATCTCTCACAAAGTTTTTACATGGAAAAAATGGTTACTGCTCCTTTAGAAATATTACAAGTGTTTTTTGCTGAGGCTTGGGAAAAAGGCAAATGGTGTGGAAACCTCAGTGTCATTTCTATTGTCTTCTAATTAACTGCACTGATATAACAGGATGAACCCCAGCAAAATAACTCTGGTACGGTGAGATTTACCATGCTACCGGCCTCAACAAAAACACTGTATGATGACAGAGAAATTTTAATCAATCGATCCTTCAACAATCGTGTGCCGTTTCTTTCCTGTCTTTACATTGCAATAGCGCTGATCGCAAATGACGTCATTGTTCTCTCTTATTAATATGCATAAATAAACATTTGTCCGCATTTTCCGCATAAACGACGAAGTAAAGCCTGCGAGTGTTAGAATGGCTATGTAGCGTCACACTTCTTCATATGAATAGATGACTGAGATTATCCAAGCACAGGGTCCTCGAGCTCCGATGATGATGGTGATTAAACATTTAAAAATGAAGAAAAATAAAAATATATTTGGACTCAGTAAAGTTGTTGTTGTTGTTGTTGTTGTTGTTATTGATGTTGTAGTTGATAGTATTTGCAGAAAATGACAAATTATGCGCTGCAAAATTCAATACAGCCTCACTGTACACATGGAGGTAAGCTACCTCCATGCTATACACAAGCGCTGCAAAATTCAATACAGCGATATTGATGATGATGATGATTAAATATTTAAAAAGGGAGAAAAATAAAAATTTATTGGACTCTGTAAATTTGTTGTTGTTGTTGTTGTTTTATTATTGTTGTTGTTGTTGTTGATAGTATTTGCAAAAAGAACAAAGTATGCGCTGCGAAATTCAATACAGCCTTACTATACTATGCGCTGCAAAATTCAATACAGCCTAACTATACATGTGCGTTGCAGCCTAACTATACTATGCGTTGCAAATTCAATACAGCCTAACTATACATGTGCGTTGCCGCCTAACTATATTATGCGTTGCAAATTCAATACAGCCTAACATTACCCAAGGGTTGTCACTTCATTGCCACACACTTTTTTTTCAATCGCCAAAAATGCACCTAGCAAGCATCGAAATCGGTAAAATTCGACGTAGGGTCAAAGCACATTGGTCCTTCTCAATCATACTCAAACATTTTTACCTCTTACCGATGAAAAGTCGAGAAATCAGCAGGTTTTTCAACGCATCTTGTCGTCTCTCACATTCCAGATTTAAAAGACCGCGCGGTACATTAAGTCAAGTGGGCGCATTTCAAATCGAACCAATAGCTGAGCCCGTACTGAATGAATGGGCCCGACGTGAAAACCCGGCAGTAACGTAAGTTTCTCACGTCTTTGGAAAGAACTTTCTCTTGCTATGGGTGAACTGCAACTGTTAAAGTTACCAGAATTTCATACGCAGACAGTGTCACCCATAGTCTTCAAAAGACGTAAGAAACTTACGTTACTGCCAGGTTTTCACGCTGGGCCCATCCAGCTCTGCTATTGGTTCGATTTGAAATGCGCCCATGTGACTTAATGTACCGCGCGGTCTTTTAAATCTGGAATGTAAGAGACGACCAGATGCGCCGAAAAACCTGCTGATTTCTCGACTTTTCATCGGTAAGAGGTAAACATGTTTGAGTATGATTGAGAAGGACCAATGTGCTTTGACCCTACGTCGAATTTTACCGATTTCGATGCTTGCTAGGTGCATTTTTGGCGATTGAAAAAAAGTGTGTGGCAATGAAGTGACAACCCTTGGGTAATGTTAGGCTGTATTGAATTTGCAACGCATAGTATAGTTAGGCGGCAACGCACATGTATAGTTAGGCTGTATTGAATTTGCAACGCATAGATAGTTAGGCGGCAACGCACATGTATAGTTAGGCTGTATTGAATTTGCAACGCATAGGCCATAGTATAGTTGGGCGGCAACGCACAGGCCGTAATGAATTTTGCAGCGCATAGTATAGTAAGGCTGTATCGAATTTCGCAGCGCATACTTTGTTCTTTTCTGCAAATACTATCAACAACAACAACAACAATAATAAAAACATCAACAGCAACAAATTTACAGTCCAATATATTTTTATTTTTCTCCATTTTTAAATATTTAATCATCATCATCATCAATATCGCTGTATTGAATTTTGCAGCGCATGTGTATAGCATGGAGGCAGCTTACCTCCATGTGTACAGTGAGGCTGTATTGAATTTTGCAGCGCATAATTTGTCCTTTTCTGAAAATACTATCAACTACAAAAACAACAACAATAACACAACAACAACAACAACTTTACTGAGTCCAAATACATTTTCCTTCATTTTTAAATGTTTGATCACCATCATCACCGGAGCTCTAGGACCCTGTGATACAAGCTGCAACAACAGCCCCGCATACAACAACAAAATTTTTCCGAATTTCAGCATATTTGTCCGAAAGCCGCGCGCGTGCAGCGATATTTAGTAACAAACCCGAAATCGCGATCAACGCTATTATAGCCACACAATTTCTAAAAGAGTGCTAGAGAAATAGTTGTAATTATACTCATGAAATGAAATTGCTTAGAGTAGCATTGGAGACATTGTACAGAATGCTAATGACCCTTTCCTTGGACCTTGATGCAATCTGATACAATCTCCTTGTTGTCATGGCAAATCATGGAACACTTGGATTTGTCAATGAATTGAAAACATCATAGCTTTTCATGAAATGTTTGGCAGCTCACTACCTGCTTCTATCTTAACCTTCCCCTCCCCTGACCTGTTCTCTTCTCATTCAGGACTTTGCTTCTGTCTTCTTGACTTTTATGATGACTTGTCTGAAGTTGCAGAAAGTAAACCTGGGCTAGAATTAATACCTTTCTATGACAGCTATTAAATTTCCCTTTATATCAAATCATTATGGCCCGCAAACATGTCGGATGATTACTGGGAATTACTTCCTTAAAATTTTGTGATCAATGGTCGTAAAAATTCGTGTAATAAAACGAGCACCTCAGTAAACAATAGGAACAAGCATGCCAAGATTTAATTCTTTCAGTGACGCGCTGTTTTGTTTTTGTTTTTGTTTGTTTGTTTTTTATCAACACATAGGCAATGTAGAATTCTAGTAGTTGGCCCCACCTCACGGTATCCTGCACGGGAGTGTAACAGTACAGAACTATGAATAGCAGTTAATTCGTTTTTGGTTCCAGTAAGTATCTCTCAGTAAGGAAGGAAGGAACAGCGATGGACACTGGAGACAGGGAGATATCAATAAACCCGGAATCTTTAAGTAAAGTAATAATATCGCGTAAATTGACAATGTATATTTTATATCGATTGTCAATTTACGCCACATCAAATCGGCATTTATTTTAACTGAACCACATACCTCAGTTTTTAACGACAGGCCACTGTTGAAAAATATAAAGGAAACCGCTAAGTACTTGACTGTGATTTCAGGTTTCAATGGACCTGTAGATTAAAAATTTAAAAGTGTGTTAATAAATTATACACATACATGCGTTCAATCAATGTAAACTAATGCCACGTGTACAGACGGTGTTTAAAACACCAGCCCATGTTCACAAATAGGTGTACGCACAGAGAATGTCAGTGCTTGACGTCCTCACCTCCCTTCATGCCGATGTCTGGATCGAGCCGGGCGAACACAATAACGCCGACTATTCCCATGAGGAACCAGTTTTTCTTGACAAAATCTAGGCCGAACATTTTGTCCAACACCACAACAGCGCTCTATGGTTGTACAGTTGTCACTGTCAGACTCCATTAGCCGGTGCCTAGCAACACCCCAGCTGGAAATACCCCTACGCTTTCCGGTACTAAGTTCGTGAGATTTCGACAGTGCCGATCGTAATTTGAGTGAATTAATGTACACCGATGGCCTAAGTCGAGTAAATTTATATTTAATCAGCATACGTCATGGAAATTTAGACCAGTGATCAATATTTTATGCCAAAGTTGTATTTACTTTTTAAACGTAAGAACGTGAAAAGGCTTGTGAGCTTGCGCAAACAGGACAAACAAAATGGCTGAAGGACAGTCGACGAAGCAGAGTGCAACCATCTCATTCACTCTGCCAATATCATGCCAAATTTGTCTTGGAAAGGTTTGCAATAATTATCTTATTATTTCTATTCGTCTTTGGGGCCCGGTATATTATGAAGCGAGCCCCGCTATTCAAACACGCTCGTCTCATTTTCGGCAGACGAGACATTGATTCCTGAACTGAACATGTTTCGGCTGGAATTGTGCAGGCGTGTCGTCAGCTGTGGCGGTCCGTTTGAAACACTGAATGTCAACAGTAGGGCTTCTTTTGGAATGGAACGGTTACGGTTGTGCAGTGGATATACTGTATTTGGACGAAGCCTTGATCCATATCTTTGGCTCACTCTGAAGCTAGAATGTGGAGAAGGCTTTTTAATAACTTCGGGTCAATTTAATTTAAAATTGATTCGTTCGCGGTGAATGAAAACAATGGAGGTACATGCACAAGCGAGAATGTACACTGTACAGTAATGATGGTAAAACAGGTAGCAATATATTCGGGCGTTACGTTGTTCTCTTTCGGGTGATTTCTCCGCAGTACTTCGGGTTGCAGACAAAATTAGCACCAGTAGGCTAGATACGCTTCGCATGATACAAAACCTCTCCGCTGATTATAAACAATGGAAGACTTTGACTAATTAGCCATTTAATAATACACATGTTAGATTAGAAGTACCGTACATATTCGTTGATTAAAGGTTAAATACTTGGCGTAAAGGGGCTTTCCATAGGTCCAGTAATTTGGGGATTTCCTTTACAGAGATTTTTCCAGATGCAATATGTGAAAGCAGTGATCCCGTCAAAGCATGTTGATGTTATTTGTAAAAAATATGTTAACTTTCAATTTATTTTACAACCTAGTGGTCACTTATGTGTCAAACAAACAATTTTATGTTTATGTAGGTTTGTTTATTCTTGTTTGTTCACAATCATTTTATGCAGACATTTGGTTTAACATTATTCACTTGTTTACCAGGGTATTGTGCAAACTGATGCATGATCATGACTATTATTGCGATTTTACCCCTATAATAATAGATTGACATCGTCTCACCCCTAGTCCCCCTACTCCCTAGATGACAGAATTGTTTCACTTGAATTAGCCTTTCTTTTGCAACCATGATGGGTGGAAGGCTTTGGGTGGAAGGCCAGCTCGAAAGCTCAATAACATTCACACATTCACAGCATACCTCAATGTCAAGATGAAACCAAATGACTTGTTAATCATCATTTAACCACACAAATTTTCATGAAAATAAGAGTAAACATGGAAAGGAAACCTAACGTCCAAATCCTGGGCATTCGAACTCTAAAGTGGCCCCTGCCGCCAGCTGTGTAATGCAACGTTACGTTATGGTGGCAGCCTGTTCATTTGAAATGGGGTCAGCCCTGGGTCACAATAACAGTACTGCCAGACACCTACATACTGACTCGGCAGATTATAGCTGTGATATCGCAGCGGTACTTGTGGCGTGTATCGAACGCGCTCGGATCATTGAGGTCATCGCGGGACTGTGGCGATGACCCCAATGACCCAATTGCGTTCGATATACGCCACAAGTACCGCTGCGATATCACAGCTAAGCAGATTACTGCAACCACTGGTGAGAGTCACGGTTCATCTTTGAAAACAAAACCGGTTCTAGTTGGTGACTCAGTGGTACTGGTTGTCAATCGTGAGTACCAGTTGGGGCTGACCAAAGCCGCCAACTGGTGTTGCTAGACCCATAGAAAACACCGAAAAAAATTTACTGAATGGCATACAATCCAATCCGTAACTTTGAGTTTCACCTTCTCATTATACCGAACTGTGAATTGAAAGTGGACGTTACCAGTGATGACCCAAGTTTAAACAATAGCAACCCCCAACTTCCATGCAACTACTACATATATTCCTTCCAATAAATTACAGCAAATTAGCCAGCATGAGCCACAATAAATAGGTAGTGGTACAGATGAGACAGGTGTTGGTAAATATTTCTAATTTTCTTCATAAATATTGTTATATTTGAGTTACTCCAGTGCGATCAATCAAAGGGGTAGATGATTTGATCGAGAGGCCATTTTGCAGCCTTACTTGGCTGGCTCATGGAGTCTGTCTATTACCTCCATGGCTGGCTTGACCTCACAATGACCCCATTTCAAACAAAAGCATGCCACCACAACAATTATTCACAGCTACTTTTCCTGCATATTGTGTAAATTTGCCTTCAGTACACAACATTTTGCATCAGTAACACATTTTCACTTCTAGACAACAGGTACCGTTATTGAATTTATATCAAGTCCCTCCAAAAAGCACTGAGTACAATGTAGGTGTGTACAAAGTTTCAAACTGATACGTTTAGTTCCCGTGCCCTCATTCTTTGCTGTTCTAACCCTTCTCTGGTTCATCTCAATTAAATGGAATTTTCCACCGATAAATTTGTACATACTGAGGGACAGTTGATAATTAAAAAGTCCATACTGAGAGACAGTTTATAATTAAAACATGTATGACAAACTGACTGCCCTAAATTAAAGTTTTGAAATTTAAGTTATACTTTAAAATTATCATTTGAACACAACACCCCCACCCCATCCCCCTCCACATGATCAAATTGCTGAAATAAAGTGTTGGAAATTTAAACTGTTCTCAGGTTTTTGAATAACAAACACTTCAAAACAATATGAAAATGGTGATTGAGTATTATGCACATACATCATCAGGTTTCCATGGGGTTATAAAATTTATGCAGAGATGACCGGGCCCCCCCCCCTCCCCCAACACAATGTGTATTGTTTATCATGCAATTGTCACCGCAAAGATGTAAGATTCTTGATACTCTCCATATATCTAGTTATCAAAAGGAAAATTTCAAATTTCCATTTCAATATGTCTATGTGGACTCTAAATGCTTCTTTGTTTCGCTGACCAATTAGTCAAGTGGGTATAGCTTTGTGTACACAACTACAATACAAAATCAAATATCAAGTGGTATATTTCATAACAAGATTATCCCTGAAAACTAATCACAAAAATAATGAATATTTTTTATTAGGATTATAAAATATTTCCATAAAATATATCAATCATCACTTGTGATTATGCCCTCAAGCAAATGGACACCATTGAAACTAAAAAACTTGTAAACAGTGATTTTGTTGCAAACCAGGGACCTCATATTGAGAGTGATCAGCAGAGCTCACGCGTTATTGTTGCCGTGAACAGAGTTTTCCTTTCTTTTCGAGCGAGATATGCGCGGCGTACAAGGGGAAAGTGATTTCCATTGGGAAAAGATTTGAAAACTGAGCATCAGCTTCGATGGATTGATTCATTGCCGTAGCACAGGAGTAAATCTGAGTAAAAGATAGCGATGCCGAAATCCCCAGTGGAAGATTTTAAAAACATTAACACCTAATTTCACGGTGAGCTGTGTTGCTTCAGTCTCTGATTTGTGGGTTTGCGTGTATTGGATTTCTGGCCTCAAGAGCAACTTGGGGCCACTAACCTGTAGATAACCTCGCAAACAGAAGAAGTAAGGCAGACCTCACACGTACATTTTCACCATCACGGGACTGTAACACTGGAGCTTAGATTAACCCCGTCTCATCCCCCTCAGAAGCTGGACGTTGTAAAATATTCCCATTGTTTTCCATGGTCAGCTAGGCGGTACCATTGGGAGATAAGGGGTGAACAGGTTAAGCCCATGAATGATTCATCCTGGGGCTGAGGCGAGACGTTGAAGATGGCTGTTGTCTTCAGATTTTTCATCAGTTGCAATCCACCAAAGGTGTGCAACACCTTAATACCATTGGTTGTATTCATGATATTCCCATATGCAAATATCTGGACTATGGCCACTTTATCGTCTGATCAGAGGATGTACATGTGAATCCTGCTACATTTAGGTCATGCATCTCAGGAGGCAAAGTTTCTGTCTTTGGGATGTCTTGGTTATCTCATTTTCATGTAAGTTTACTCATGTCAATGTGATCTCTAGATTACAGAGACCTGAAATGCTTTCCAATCAATGGCTGGCAAGCATACTGGTCATCAATGCGCTGCCTTTTTCACCTGCAGGCATAACATGCTATTAAATAAATAGAGTGGACTGACGTTGGCATTGACAGGCACATGCTACCTGCAATCTTTTCCCAACTTCTTCTTCTGGCAAAGGACATCAGAGGTCAATGATGCAATGTCGTCACTTCCAGCAGGATGCTTTGACAGAGAGGACGGTTTCAAATAATATTGAAAACAGTTCAGTGTATACCCATAGACTGATCCGTATAGACTATACATAAACAACAATATACTGCATCTATCTGAATCAGATTCTATAGATTTCAGAGTTCACTGCTATTTGATGGTTTGTGTACAGTCCACTATTTGGAAAGTAAAATGAAGGTAGTGTGTCCATGATGTTTTCCTCATCATTACTCTGCCTTCATTATAGAGTTTGGTATCCTGGAGGAAGGCTCCCTTTTCAAATTCAAACGCTGTCTTATGTACATATATATGTGTGGGCAGTTTCATAACTTCATGTATTTTTTATTGTGGCCTCCAACTGTTTGATGTGAACATTATTTGCTTGTTTGGTAACATTTTCTTTTGTTTTGTTTGTTTTTATAGATTATCTATTTGTTTTGTGTTTAATGAAAGGAATCTCACAGAAATCCTTTGAAACTTCTTGTTCGTTTGGTGTAACTACAGAAACTACAGAAAACCCTTGATACACAACATAACCACAGTACATGTATACTAGGTTCAGGTTCAAGAGTGTATTTCTCAACATCCAATAAATTCAAACTTCATAACTCAGAAATGATTGATTGGTTGAATAAAAGATAATAGAGGCAAGCTCTGTGGTTTTTGATTCATCTCTGGACTACGTTAAAGCGTTAAAGGCCAGAAATTTCCCAGCAATACAATGAATTACTATACATCTTGAGAACTGGACAATTCTGATGAGATCCTAGATGTGTGTGTTCGATATATAAAATGGCATTGGCAGTAGATGTGAGGGGGTGTCAACTTTGACCTTATTAAGGCAGAATGTACCTCGGGGGACAGATATTCGGACTTAAAAGTTTTACAATACTTTTCTGTTCAACTACTTTTTAGGGGCTCATTTTGAAGATTTAGGAGTGAGCAAAATTTTGGTCCTCTTAATTTTGTGGGAATTTAAGTTTTTCCCGTAAAGTTCAACACAGGCATGGTGGCAATTTTGAATTTCAAATATTTGTAAAACGTGAAGTAAATTGTTTCTGTAGAAGAAAATTTGCATGTGAGTTGAAAGTTTCCATGGGAAAGTTTAATAAAATGTTTGTCTTTCAGTTTGAGGTGCACCCCTGTAATGTGTAATGGTCATTCAGTTATCCTGACCTATCACAAAAATCAAGTGAATACAGCAACTGTACAATGCCAGCAACTGATCCATGCGCTGAGTATTTTTTTGTAACGTTTTTTTTTTTTATACAGGTGAAAGAGCCTACTGTTTGCCCAAATCAACATGTATTCTGCAGTGCATGTATGGAGATGTGGCTTCAACACAATGACCATTGCCCAACATGTAGGACATCCATAACCCCAGACAACCCGTGTAAACCTGTCATTGGTAAGTGGTGGTTTAAAACTCAACACATACAGTAACCTTATCCTGCCAAGTCTGTCATTCCCCATCTGCCAAGTCAGTAAAAAGCGGTATCGATCCAAAACTACATAACCATGTTTTCCCATACTAGGCATGGTATACATGTACATGTACATGTTATAGTGGGTTGAGTCAGTAAAAATGATGAAATTAAGTTTACAGTTTTTTACTATATATTTACAGGGACTTTAACATTTTCAATTTTTGTTCAAATACAGTATATAGGGCATGTTTCACCTCACTGATTTTGTCCTAGTTGACCTGATTGTTAAATATGAACTTGGCAATGTAAGCGTTTATGCATGGCAGAATACTATAACAAACCTTTCAGTTTCTTCAATGTACACAGCAAGCTGTAATTTCTTGAGGTATTTTCTCAAAAAAAAGATGAAGAGTGGCTTACTACCTGTGTGCCACATTTGTTCAAGACAATTATTCACATACAAGACCGTTCACTTACCTCGTCATATAACTGTTGCCTTTTTCCTGTTTTGATTTGATGCTGAAGTTAATACAGTTCAATTCCTTTTTTTTAACTTTCACATTGCAATTATTTAATCCAGTCTTAACTGCCACCTCTTAAAAGAACACGTGCCATGAAGCCATGAGATATACACATACCAGTGAAATGTACAGTGGAATTGAATTATTGCCCAGGATCACTACATATAGTTTGTGTTGACATACATACATAGATAATAATACATGTACATGTACGTTGAGCCTCCTCTAGCTCTCTGTGCCACAGTCACACACGGTGAAAGTGTTACAACGCTTATAAATAAAAAGTTGATTACATGTATATATTCCTGAATGATCTAGAAATGTATGCACCTGAACTTTTACCATTGGGAATAACTCTTGATGACTTGAGTGTTTTTTTACATCTTCATAATTCTTTAAGATATTCAGCAACCAAAGCCAAGGCAATTTAAAAATACTAAAAGGTGGATCTAGCATCAAAGGCCGTTGAGTAAAATTCTGTCTCTGGCAATCATCAGCAGCCAGAGATGATCTCCTGTGTTTATTCTATTCTCTGTCTTGTACAACTTTCCTAGGTGGTATCAGTCAGTGTGAGACCAATGCCAGGCCGATGTCCACAGCTTCTATGAGGAAAGCAAGATTTGATGTACTCTATCAAGACTATGAGGTACAGATTATATGCTGCCTTGTCATTCAAATCCTTGTAGTTGTAACCATAGACAAAAAGGGTACATGTATAACAACCAAACCACTGTGATAGCATCATTGTAAATCACAGGCCTCTTTACGGCAACCGCTACTCATTGGTTTCTTTGCATAGGTACATGGAGCAGAAGAAAGCTCTGGCTAGTGAGAATGCTGTGGTAGGGACTACACAATTTCCTACAGTCAAAGGCTGTCACAGAACAGCCCTTCAACTCTTGGGCCACCAAATTGTGGTACAGTCCTTAGTTTGTGTGGCAAAGTTGGACTTCTATAGAGGGAAATAGGGGTAGTTGGTGAAAAAACTTGGGGGGTGGAGAGGGGTAGATTTGTTGGCTTCAGCATTGACCGTTTCATTAGTCAGCAGTACATGCTGATGCACGGTACAATTACATCATAGAATCTGGACAGAGCTGATTCCTGATGCGTGACAGTGGCATCACTGATATGCAAAAAAATAACGATTGAGCCAAAAGGTTTGATGAGACTTTCAGAAAATATGCTCACCACAAAGGCAAAATTGGCACGTCACCACCCAAAACCATAAAAAAAAAACAATCAGGGCAGCCAACTGCAATCTGCAGCATTAAACATAGGAGCAAACAGGCAAAAATTCTGTACTCATTTCTCTATGCAGAAGTCTATGTCAAATGCGTTGTGCTAAATTTAGTAACAAAACATACAATTGTGATCTGCCCTCCTGATTGGCTTTGTCACATGTTTCCAAGTAAACGTCAACACTCAAGTGCTGCCTTTGATGAGACTAGGTTTGTACTATATTCTACTTGTAAGAAAGCTGGGAGAATAAATGAAACTAGCTTGCATTTGATAATAATAATAACTATAATCGTAAATAATTATAGCTTCCAATATCATCTGAATGAAACTAATTGTACTTCGGGAAAGCTGAGAGAAAGACTTAAACTAGCCGACATCTCATAATGGTAATTGAAGCATTGAAATTTTATCATATTAGTACGATGTATTTTTAGCAAGATGACATTTCCACTCCATTTGCGTCACCCCAAGGATAAAAAAAGATTGAGCTGTTGGTGTGTATGTAAAAACAAAACTCCCTCCTTGACATGTTTGTACCTGTATGTGCTGTTCCATACTTAGTACAAAGTTGAAAGAACTCGCGCCTACAGAGCCAAAACCTATGAGCCCTAGGAACATTACAGATGAGCCAAAACCTTTGAGTATAACTGAACAGAGTTCAGTGTATGCATCTTCTTCAGAGCATTACAACCATCCTGATGGTGCTGTAATGTTCAGTGGGCGACTTACAATATCATCTTGAGCTTGGAGAGCTTCATTTACATATGTTCCCACACATTGCCAGCAAATCAATCACACGTGTAGGATTTTATGGTGGACAGCAGATGTAGAGTCCTCACAGGAGAGTCTGCAATTCTTCAGAGTTATGACATTATTTTATTTTCTTTTTTTTTTAATTTGAGCAATCCTCCCCTGACGGCTTTAGTGTTGCTGTCATTGATGAAGCATGACAGTCCCTGACAGCTCCACTGTCGAGTATCGCTGCGCTGCCTGCAGCGTAACATCATCAGCGTTGAGTTTTTCTCCACCTGGTAAATGAATGTACTACTCAGGGTCGGTTTCCCTCACCCCTTACTCACTGACTCTCAGGGAACCGTTGCTAGCCTTCCCGTGATGACAATGCACTCCAGAGCTCGTCAGTTTTATTTCATAGACACCAGTCGTACCACCAGTCAGTGCAAATACTCCAAACAGCGTGGCGCCCAACTCTCAAGTGCTGAAAACATCACTTATCACTCAAGCCCCTTTTATTTTATCAAAATTTATAGTGCAGATTCAATTGACATATGGGTCTATTTTTCCGAGCAGTGCACCAAATTAAACTCTCTGGTCTGTCACTTTTCTCAAATTAAAACTGGGTACGTCACATGAATTTCTTATAGTCTTTAAACATGCATGGGAACGCTGAAGCTGGCCAGTGACACGGCTAATGACAACACGATAAAATATTCAAAGTGGAAAAAAATTGAAATGACACAGTCATGCATACTGAATGGATGGATTGCGTGTCCCTTTTCATTGGTGTTCCACGTTGTTCATTGACCAGCCAAACCCTACAATTAGCCGTACATCTGACATAGCGAGACAGCCGTTCATGCTTGTCAATATCGTAGACCACAGTTTGTGCGCAGATGCATCACCAATCGAGGCCAAACTTTTAATTGCTGGGATTAACATCAACTTCAGATAAAAATTTTCCTTCTGTCTCGGAGTGTGAACTGGTAAAACAGCACAGACTTAGCTTACTGTTATTAGTAGATATGTACATGTTGTGTACATCTCAAAAACTACAATTTTTTTAAGAGGAAGTTTCTAAATACTGACTTTTGTTAAAGAGATGTGTGCAGTGTGTGATTGTGAAGTCAAGAATTTTGCTAACGTACTGGGTATGTCATTTGTGTAAGCTTGCTGGAAAGGAAAAATGTGAATGAAACTGGTGTCTGGAAGATTAATGAAAATGGCTTAATAAAGTGATTAACTTTGGAGAAATTAATCGAAAGGGAAAAAAATTAATTTAAGGCACAAATTTGAGTAAAGGCTGTCCTCGTGAGATCTTTAGGGGATTCCCATGTCGTTGCAATAGAGCTTGTCCAGCAAAATTAGGTTAGGTGGTCACATCTGCTTACACTCTGTCATTACCTACATGATCATCAGTAGTACATGTAGTATAGTATAACTGTTGTTGAGGTATTCTGTACCATGCAGCAGTGAAGGAATATGATAGAGGCTAATTCAATTGTTAAGTCAATAAAGATATAACGGCAGCAGGCTCCTCCGCAGAAACCTACACCAGTATCACCCTAGTCCGTCCCCTCTGTAAATTTCATCACTGAGAATTATTATCTTGATGTAAAGTGAAATATTCTGATATTTATGAAAGTATACACAACAGCAATGGCACAAGTTGGTATTATTGTAAGTTTAGCGTTTTCCCATTCAGTGTGTATGTAAGTAGGTGAGGCAATGATCATGGTGGAATTTCTCTGTCTTCGAAAGCGTCATTTTCAGATGGAGACTTCAAAAGTTCGAACTTAAGGCACATTGTCTCACTATTGACTGCTCCACCCCCATCGTCAAGTCTGGAGGTCCAGCTCCACCACTGAAGACAAAAGGCCAACAAACCATTGTTGGTAAAGAGTCAAGATAGACTATGGATAACATCCTGTAGAACATGTTATTTTTCTCACACGGATGAATGGCCAAATGTCCTTCAGGTTTGCCCACTGGGATGGCTTTACAATCAATCTCTCAGTTGTCATATCCCCTTTTCTGATACTGTAAATTTGTGAACCTTCATAGTTTTACACATACATCAGTACCCTGAGTAAATTTCATGCATTGATGAAGATGAAATATTAGATCATGAAAGTAGCGACGTTTCAGAGCATCCACGACTACAATGACGGGAAACAGTTCATGTTTTTGAGTTTTTACTTTGTCATTCAATCCCTTTTTAATAAAGTCAATGAACCCAATTCATGTCAGTATGTGATATTACATATATTACATGGTATTACACTTGTAGAGCAGTATTTTATGTTAATGGCTCAGTAGGTATTGTAGTAAAATGAGTCATTTGTCCCTGGTTATGTATTGGGTACCCCTTATGGTATATATGGATAAAATTCTAGTCATCAAAAGGCAACAGACATGTTTTCCGAGTTCCTAAACCATTATAGTATGTACTCAAATCTTAGCTAAAACAGTGTAATGGTGAGAATTTTATTGAACAGACAGTAGCTCATTGTTATGTGTCCACTAAGATGGCAAAAATTACTGGTTCTTCGTTGTTTTCACAGTCTGCTGAGCTCTCTCTGTAAGATGAGTCAAAGCCGTATTTTATCAGCCCCTTCTTACAGTATGTTTCAAGATTCTCATCAATATTTCTGATTTCTCAGACGAGACAAATTAAGCAGAGCAAGAAAGCTGGCCAAAAGTCATACTGTAGCTACTTATGTCCCATAAAAAAGTATCATCTATTTCTCTCTATCTTCATCCTTCTTCCCCTCTCTTAGAATGAACTACAGAGACTGGAGGCACAGCTTGCGCTACTTCACAGTCAAAACCACACCCTCCAAAAGCAGCTTGAGACTGATCCGCGAAGGCAAGTAGATGCGTCGCCGTCCAAGAAGGAAAACTCCCCGAAGGGCAAGTCCAGCAAGAAAGCCCGTGAGTTTGATGCCCTGATGAGTTTAACAAATAAATTGCAGCAAGCCACTGAAACATATGAAGCCATCAAGTCGGACATGGATACTCTTAAAAAGGTGAGTGTTAATTTTCAAGTTGTAGTTTGATGTTTGCAGCTTTCGTTTTCTCAAATATTTCACTGGCATAGCTATTTATTTATTTTTTTATTTTTTTATTTACAGGCACATCTATAGATTTATTTATTTGTTTGTTGTTTGTGTTGTCTGTTGGCTGTATTTTATGGAGGTGTTTTGTTTTGTTTTTTTGTTTGTTTGTTACGACTTTTTCAAAAATTGGTTGAAATCCATGTACACGGTGACAGGCAGAGTTCCTAATTTGCAATTACGCCGTGCAACGCAATTTTCTATGTTTGGTTCCACCCACCCTACTAAACACAATGGGGTCGTACCAAATGCTGGTGGTTAAAGGGTGAAAGATCAATGTCAACCATGCATGGGATATAGGTGGTTTATTCTACCAAATGGAGTTTTGTATTGTGTTGCTGTTCTGTCCTGACCCTGTAGTGGTGTGCAAGGTGAAAGAAAGGATAATTTTTGAAACCCAAAATGTGAAGAAAGGATAATTTTTGGAAACCCAAAATGTGAAGCATCAAAGTGAAAATGTTTCCCTTTATAAACGTGCAAAGCCGTGTACATTATTTTATCATTCTTGACCATAAATTGCAATTATTTTTGTGCACCTGGTGAACAATTTTGAAACGCGCAAGCTAGTACATGTATGTAAAGTGACCAAAACACAAATCAGTCTCTCAGTGTGTTTAATATTCATGTACCACTTGGGTAAATTCCTTTAATCTGATCTGCAAGTAGCTGCCACACTTTGTGTACTGACTCCTTTATGCTTTAATAATAATAAAATTCTATGGAGAAAAGTATTTCTTCATGTACATATTAGAATGCTTTTTCACTTTTATTCACTTGTTACCTCCCCGAAAGGTTCAAAACTGATATATTTAGGACGAACATATTCATTGCTTTCAGGTCTTGACCATGACTATATCATCAGAACACATTTTTTCAACAAATTTCACATACAGATAGCCGATATACTTAGTATATTTCAAATCCACAAAACTGTGAAAGTAAGTTTTGATGTTGTTTGCACTATTTCAGGTTGACTTTATGCAGGGATCAAAGTAACTATGTGCATGATAGTTGTTTGGAAAGTCTAGATGCAGATTTTGACAGAAATCCTTCATTTCCTAGCTTACAATGTACGTGTACTGCACATAGCTTTAGTTCACCGTTAAGTTCACTGTTTTATTGGGTGCTTCATACGAGATATCCCATAACCGATCACAAGTTGTTTACATGTATGGATATAGAACGCTGCATCAAGTGCCAAAATTAACACATGTCAAAGAACGTAGTCGTATTAAAATTTGAGCAGCCATGCTAACGTCATGCATGCGTTTACCCACTGCGTTGGCTTAAAAAGCTGTTGTTTGCAACACCAGCGCATGTCATTCACCATAAATCTGTATTTTATAATTCAACAGGGTCAATTCATATATGTATGACCCAGGCGTTAGGCACGTTTTCTCAAGTACGGTAATCGATACCGGCAGAATTTGATGAACCTAAAGATGAAATATTCATTCTACTTTTTTTTTAGTTGATTTGCCATTCACCAAGACGTGAGCAGTTCTTTGTGATATTCTACAGCAAAAAATGTGCAATAAAGTGTATTTTGCTGTGATTTCTGAAGGAATCATCAACTAGGTTGCTGCAAATCAAGTCCCTTGTTGAACAGTTCAGACACAGTATCAAATTGACGTCATCATCACCAATCACAAAAACAAATCAATAAAAGTGGCCAATGTTGAATAGCTGTGCCGCCCGTGCTCTCTGTCAGCTAATAACTTTGAAACCAAACTTACAGGCATTTTCAGTCATTCACAATTTAAGACTGTGTTTTTGTCAAACAACCATTTATGATTGACAGCGCATCGGACCCATATTTCTATGGCTTACAAAGTTTTTTTTGTGGAAAAGCTGACACTGTCTGTTTGTGGTGCATGCAGTATGCATGTCAGTGTACATAATACATTTGCAATTCATTTGTAGTCAATGAGAATCGGAACTGCTACCTTTTAATATGAAATATTCACATTGTAGATTGAATTAATAATAGGAACTTAAACAATTAAAAAGAGCAAGTCGAAAATACAAACGGCTACTGTCTGATAAATAGTAATGTCCCTTTTCTGTGGTGGTCCATTTTTCTTGTGTCTCCTTCACGAGTAACAGGGTGCGGTCTCTGCGAAGCTCGTGTTTGTAGGATGTACTGGAGTGAATTTGCTGCAGGAATTGATTTTTGGGAGAAAAGATGTGATTTTTGCCACGGCAGTGCATGTTTTTTGCCATGGGATGGAAACATTTTTGCTGTTGACAGATTTTTTCAAGTGGAGATATCCTGATATCAAGTCAATGGAAATTTGTACCTCAACAGATTTCTTTGTGAAAATGTGTGAAACAAAATTTTGGCCATCCAGTACTTTGGATATATGGATACCTATTCCTGGATTTGTCACCAATAAGGATTACTGGGATTGATTTTCGTTTCTTTCGTATTTTCGCCTGGAATTTGTTAGCTGATTTTTTTTTCCTTTTGGATCGAATCGCAGAGAAATGCCAAACTGGAACAAGACAATGAAAACTTGAAACTAGAAAATCAGAAACTTCGGCAAGAACTAGCTGGACGTTCTCCTCAAAAGTAAGTAAAACTCCTTCCATATTTCAAAAACTTTTAATGGTATTGTATCTTTTAAAAAAAGAGGCTTTCATTGTGGTTGTCTTTTTTTGAGTCAAAACGTCTCTCAATTCTTGAAAACTTGAGATTTTTTTTTTCCTTTTGTTGTTCAACACTTATTGCATTTCAGGCAAGTGGCACTAATTTCAGCAATTGTCATACTTCCATAAATGCATTTTTCAAGGGAACATGTATGTAATTGCCAGGCAAAGCAAAGAACTGATAATTGGTCAAGTGTATTTGTCAAGTGTATTGTGATGTACACTTGTTTTCGTTCATACTGACTTTTTCTTATGAAAATAGAAGTATGTTTCTGATGTTGCAATGGATTTGAGGATGGAGAGATAGACCTGTACATAGATATGTACATTACAATCTCTCAACTCCTCTCCTCACTAGCACCCCCCTCAAACCCAACCATTAAAAAATATATCGCGGAGAAGTATCTGTGTTAGAGAATGTATCCATACACCCTGCCAATAAATGATCACTTCCCTGTTTGTAATATTTTATTTCACGACAATTTAGCAAATGAATGATGACAGGAATACACTGGCTGTATACTCTTTTATTCAGTGTGTTGTTCTTCAACTTACATGATATGCTTACAATGTACCTTTCCCCAAGGAGTAGCCAAGGTTCTTAGCAATGCAGCAGTGAGGGGTTGAACTGTCTATCATCAGTCTCTGTCATTACACACAGATTTGCCACTCCCTTCAAACAAGGAGACACTGCATGTCTGTTGGCTCTGAAGGACTACCTTTAACGTGAAAAACAAAGTCTGTCCCATATTATTTTTATTCAAATTATTTGAGTAAGTCAAAGTGTTAACATCAACATTAGGCCTCCTCTAAGAAATGACTCCGAAACAACGATATAAAAATATGTATGTTGTAAATGTATACACTGCAAGTAGCCTGTAAGGTAGCCACTTAGTCACCCAAATATCTGTCTTTTCTAATCTTGAACAGAAACGAAAAAAGTCAACAAATCCAGCATGTTAGTCCTTGAAGACTTTCTCTGACAACACGTTTGCAACAGGTTTAGGTTTAGTTGGTGTGAAAATTTAATTAAACAGCTCTAGTGAAGTTTTTCAGGCTTCTTTGACACTTCACTGATTCAGAGATTTCATGCCTCTATCCCAGCTTCTGTTGAATAAATGCCATACTTTCAAAAAATTAGAATTACAGCAAGTCATTGGTATCATAATGTACATATTCACTGGGTGGGAAATGTGATCAGCTTTTTCATGCCAACTCCATGAAAATGATTTGCCTTAAGTCTGCAGGTTTATGCATACAAGGGAATAGTAAAATTCAAGCTAATGTAAGAAAGTGTGTTAGTCTTAATCAGTAAAAGTAGACAAAATAGTTGGGTTCTAACTGGATTGATATTGTTGTATTGTAATCAGAATTTCTTTTTTCATTCCTAGCATGACTGCTATTTTCAGTGTAATTTCTCGACTGTTTTGTTCAACATAGTGAAAACTGTAGCTGGTAGTACAGAATAGTGTAGAAACAATGTTTATTCAAAAGCCTTATTGACCATCCAATTATACAGCTTCTGAAGATGCATAGAAAAGGTGAACAATGCACTCCCGAAAAAAGCGCGGGCTTTACAAATGCGCCAAAATCCAATGTGTTGTGAAACACACTCTTCTGGAAAGTTTGCCACAGTTTTAGCTGGGTATTGATCAGTGTCTGAGCCTGGGATTTACGTCTTGGGAGGAAAAAAAAACCTGCATGATTAAGCTCTCTTACTATTGAACGTCTACCATTACTCATTAGGGAAAGCGTGATCTCCTTGAATGAAATGTTGAAGAGTTGCCGACGTTTTGAATTAGTCTGTTTCCGCTATGTGTCTGCCTAAGCTTTGGGAAAGTGGATCACTTTGAAGTTTGCCACCAGCAAAAAATCAATAACTCCCTTTGTCGAAACCCACCACTCTCATCTTGTTTTACTCGGATAACACAAGTACATTGGCAGTAAACATAACTGTGCATTGATTGATTTTTGTCAACAAGTGTCTATTCACAGCATTATTCCTTTTTTTTCACTCTCTCTTTTATTGGCTTTACCTTCCTTATCACCAATAATCTCTGTTCTTGTTTCTCCAAACGCGTCATTCCAGACTAACAGTTGTACCGCGGAATAGTTTCTCCGCCAAACGTACCAATTGTCTGTGTATCGGCAAGTGGAAAATCACTATAGTGGCCCGACGAATGCAACACCAGTCGTTGCTACCACAACATCGTCCATAATGTATTATGTTTTGACTATTATCATTAAAGAAATCCATAATACCATTGAATGAACGATGAGCTCCTGTTAGATCCCGCCTGCTCTTTGCGCATTTTGTCCATCAGAACGGAAATCGCACATCTCGTACGTAGAACTTCGGATTTTACCTCTTTCTAGTAAGTTTTGGCCATCTTTTCAACTTTTTGTTACCCACATCCATTTTGCTAACATCGACAAATCATTCAATATTTAGATAAATGGATTTTGTTTTCACTGCATGGGTTAAGCAAGCTTAATTTCAATTTTTTAAATATTAAAAAGTCAACAAGCAAAGCAGCTTGCATCGGGGTGATTTTCTTAAATAATTTCTACAACTTGGATGGCTCTTTGTCTCTGTCTCTTTATCTACCAAGCGTATTGATGTTTTCTTTGCCAATGACAAAATCCACAATCACTGAATAAATTATTGCAATGAATAAAATAATACAAACAGAATCTTTAACTGCAATGATTGTTAATTCATTAAGCCGGGTTGGATGGGTTCCAAGTTTCTTGCACTGACTTTCTTTAATGAAAAGTTTTATTTTGGCATCCACTTTTGATTTCTTTGTGGTCACTGCACACAGTCCATCAACAACTACGCTGCCAAGAGATCTTGAAGCAAAAGGTTCTGTGAATGTTGCACGTGGGATAAGTTTTCTTTGTCCGATTTGCAGGGCGCCAAAATCAAACACCATGTTAATTTTTGAACAGGGGGGAGGAGTGCTTAGCCCGACACAATGGCGTGACATCACAGCATTATGCCCTCTGTGTTTATTGTTTATCTTTTGCTTGTTGTTTCGAGGAGAACAAGGGGATAAACACTGGATAAGTCATTGAGTGATGAATAAACAAGTAGCCAGTTAGGTGGAAATAATCCCATTGTATTAGTCTTGCTAAATTGCCCTCTATAATGTAACCAGCCGCAGTCAAGTGCCAGCTCTATGGTTCACTTCCCCAGTCCTTGATTCGGAAGTCCAGTTTATTCGTTTCTTGAACTGTACCTTAGTCATTGTCTTGAGTCAGTGTCACTTCTTCAAGTCATCCTGGCGACGACATCACCGGTGATGCTTAAAAATTAACACAAATAGATTTTTTCTTTGGCTTTGATTGAGGTACGTCCAATCGGAAAATCTATTGAATTAAATTTTAACACAACAGGTTTCTTTTTTTTTTCTTGCTGCCCACGTGACCAGCTGAAGCTAGGCGTAGGCCTTTTGTCCTTTCTCTCATTACCATTTGTCTGCTTTTGGATTAGGAGATAAATAAATTAAAATAATTAATGAATAATCAGTAACCGACACCTTCTATTGTACCAACAAAGTACTAAATAAGTAAAAATGATAAATAATATACTACCTGTAATGCTGGAGTTAGACCAACTGTAAATCTAAGTTAATACCTATTATTCTAATACTGGCTGCGACAAGTTGCCATTGTATGAAAAAAATAATAAATAAATAAACAACAAAAAACAGACGCTTTTCTGTGCCGTGCTTGCTAAGTTCTGAATAAATGATTATGATGAATAAAATAAAAGCACATAGCTGGACTCGGCCCAAGACTTTTATGTGTGTGTGTCTCTCTCTATTGAGTTAATATGGATTTTAGTATATCTCTCGTTTCACTAAGAAGATATATTGACCAAAAATGGACTCCTAGAAGCCCACAAGCAATAAATAAATAAATTGTATAAATAAGTGAAAACTGCTACTTAAATGGTGAGATAAAGCATTACCTGTTGTCACTCTCAGTGTTGATATGGTATCCTTTGTTTCAACCAAGTAAATAAGTAAACAGAAACGAACTTTGGCGGAAGTTCCCTTTTCTTTTTTTTTAACGTTTCTAATCAACAAGTGAGGCTGATTATCATTCCCCAAGGTCTCCTTTGTTACAGCAAGCAAATGACGGTTGTAGTCGCTAAATAAATTAATAAAAACGGACATCTTCTGGTTAGTGCTGAATTAGTCATTTCTTTCAACATAAATAAAACAGCAGCGCAAAAAGAAAGACACTTGTTATCAGGAAGCTAATTTACAAAGTTGCTGAAAGCCCCCTACAAAAAAATGAACGGAAGCTGTCAGTTCCATACTCTCAGTATTGATGATAGATTGCGTTTTGAGAGATTTTGTTACTTGTTATCAGAAAATTTAATTGTCTTGCACACATTTCTGTATCACGGCAGTTTCCTTGTACCGGGCGCTGTCAAACAGGTACACCATACATAAGCATGTCAAAGACGCATGTTCTTCAGCGATGATACATCTGCCCATAAATATTGAAGAGGGAACAACTTGTCATTTTGACAGTCGGTTAAATTTTTGATATGATTCATGCGCCCATTGATATTTACTGAAATCTCGGCTGGAGTATGATTATTTCATGCAGGAGTCCACCGGGACTATTAGAACATAGATTAAAAAGTTCTGAATAAGTAATAAAAAATATGAATAAAATACCATGGTTCTGTAGGCGGCAAAATGCTATCTCTTAAGTTCTGGTAGACCTCAATAAAATGTCCAAATACACAATTGTCTTTGGCTCGGAGCAGTCGCTGATAATTCCAGTCGCTTGTCTTTTTGGCAAACAGATGTCAAGTCCCAGCTCTGTGGGCATCTTGTAATTTGCCCAAAGTTGGCGGCGGATTTCTGTTTCGCTTAAACTGACAGTTGTCATGTTTTTGAAAAAATACAGGTTGTTAAACTCTACTACCGTAGCATATGTTTTCAGAGTACAGCAGGGCAAATAGTTCATGTTTCGTAACATCAGGATAATTTGACATCAGTCATGATCGCATGGTTCATAACTTTTGCAATCGAAACAAGCAATGTAAGAACATCAACCTGTTCACCCCCGATTCCCTGTAAACAGGTCTACAGTCACCAGTAATAACAATGGGTTTGGACCGAACCATGGTGGTAAAAGGGTTAAACCTGTCACCTCCCCTCTCCTCCGTTTCCCACACTTTGGTCCGACCAAACAATAGTAACATAGGGGAAGAACCAAAGAATTTCAATTCTGTACCCACCTACCTTGCATTGTTATCTTCTTCCAACATTCTGCCTGCTAGTGCTACTTTATGTTGTCATTATACAAAATCTGGGGAAAATGTTATAACTGCCAAAAAAATGGATTCTGCCAAAATTTATTCACATTTTCTGTGAAGTTGCTTTAAAATTTGAGTTGGTGGGTGTACATGTATGCTTGTGTGAGTGTGCATGTTCTTTCTTTAAGACTAGCGTGCATTTTCATTCTTTAACCCTTTGAGCGCCAATGTCAATTTTTGTCCCTATATCAAAATATACACCAGTCAACTTTTTTCTAAATTTTGCAAAAATTATGATAAAAATCCAAAGCCAATAAAATGTGATGTTCATTTGGTCCAAAATTGTCAAAAAAATTACAGAAAAATTCACAAAATTGGTAAAATGTTACACACTATAATTTTGGTGGGAAAAATTGCAGCGCTCAGAGGATTTTAAGACTAGAAAGAACAATCTGTTATTCTTCTGTGCATGATTACACAGTTGAAATAAATGAACTGAGAGAATGGGTGAATAATAGTACACGTATCCTTATTCAAAGAAAGCTGTTTTTTGCTTTCTTCATGCTTCCTTCCTTCCTTCCAGCAAAGACAGCCACATTTTCTGCTCTGTAAAATCTCAATAAGTTATGTTGCCTGTATGAAGAACTGTAAAATCAGTTATTTGACGTTTGCCACACTGTGATATTATCAAAGGGAATACATTATTGAAGACTTGTCTCGAAATCAATAATTGGTACATAATGTGTGTGAACATCAGAACAGAAATGCTTGTCTTAGAGTTTTTGACATTTGAGAAAGTTTGTTGTTGTTACCTGACGTTTACTGTATATCTGTGTCGGGCAATCAGAAGAAATTAAATACTTGTGTTTATGGGTTTTTAATGGTTCTTGTCCAGAATCATTGAAAAAAAAATATGTGAGGTATGGCACAAACGCAGTAGCTCAAGAGATCACATGATAGTGGTACAAAAAAGCCAACATGTAAAATGTATCTGGAAAACCAGTATTGCTGTGAGCGTTTTGTGCATGTTGTTTTCATCCTGGTTCCTACATCTGAGTTCAACCAATGGCAAGATTTTAATCTCAGTGTAGCTTTCCATGAACATTATGTAATAAAGGGGGTAAAAATCAATGAAACAACATGAGAGATGGGGCGTACTGACATGTAAGCACATCAGAAATCTGCTTACAAGCTGTAGAGACACGCACTTGTGAAACCTGATAAAGGGGCAATAGCGGTAACCTTTGACAATATTTTCACTATTTTTGTTCCCCAAAAACCAACCAAAAACAAATTTCTTACTTTTGTCGATAAAGTATATTGAAATACAAAGTATTAGCAGTGCCAAGGGATGCATTGACTTCAATATGTGATGTGATTGTTGACAGATGAATTCTAGTGGAGAACACAATTCAGTTGCCAACAGTAACATCCTACATTATACATATACAGGCTTTGTGGAGCACTGGATGTGGGAATAGAGAAAGCTATGCTATCTTACAGACAATACAAAACACCGGATAATGTGTCAAAAGTTTCAGCTTATGGAGCTTTCTGTACACAAAACTAAATCTTGTTGGGTGCTTGCCATGTTTCATTGTAGAGTCACCTGTTCACGACAAAAATAAAATTGTGTAACGTACTTGAAAGGACAGAGTTGCAGAAATAAATGTTGTATTGTCCTCTCATGATGATAATCTATCAAAAGTTGAACTTTAATACTCAAGCAAACAGTAGACCTGACACGAAGCACAAATGTTTATTTTGCACCATACATCACCTTGTGGCAAAAATATGATTGAAAACAAAGGGAATGCCTTGACCCAGAAGAAAATGTTGTGTACAAGTGCACTTACATTAACCACTGTGTACAAATTGCTATGTCAGCCTGTGTGTACATATATATACATATATAACTGAATATATTCTGTACAGGTTTGGTAGGTACACAGTCGCCGCCCAGCAGTCCAAGTTGGAACAGTACGAACGTGAAATCAAACAGCTGAAACGAGCTCTGAAGAGCAGTGATGACTACATCGACCAACTTGAGGGCGAGCTGGCCAAATACAAGAATCCACACCAACACAATAACTCAAAATCCAGGGATTTATTCACCAGCAGGTCATCAAGGGACGGTGAAGGTTCCAGTTTATCGGGACGAGACCGGAATTCTTCTGCATCGTCGGGTGTCAGTTCACTCTCCATGGAAAACTCACATCATGATGTATCCGAGGTGGTTGACCCAGGTCAGTCAGGACAAATGCAACTCATAGAGGGCAATGTTTTTGCCAGGAAACAGAATGACAGCGTGGAGACCCTTCACCCCAGGGCTGTTACCTCACCCAGGGATAGTTTCACCACTGATAACTCTCTCAATCTTGAGCTGCCAACTCCTCTAACTCCAGCGTCATTTCTGGGTAGACTGTCACTGGACCGATCTTCGGGCCAAGTCACATCCACACCTCAAGACCAAAATTTCCTCAGTAGTGAAGAGTCCAGCGCAGACAACAGCAGGAGTTCATCCCGCCGGAGACTTAACTTCGGTGCAGACTCCAAAATGAGACTTAGCACTCGGAGTAGAATTCAGGGCCAGGGCGACACACAGCCGACAATGATGTATCAGAAAACATACCACATCCCAGATGACAGCTTCCAACTGGAGAAGCCAAGTGACCTTGACTGCTCCAGTGGCCTGGATATCACGGTGACATCAGATTTAGAAGATTGTACGAGACTGATGGCAGAGGCAACCCAGCGAGTGGAGCAGAGACGCTTGGAGAGCAGCGAAAGTGACCAGTCAACAGCAAGCAAGCCATCTGACAGCATGGATTGTGCATTGAGGAGTGATCTGTACCATTTCAGCGGAAACCAGATGAATTTCTCCGGAAGCACAGCCCTGAGTATGAGCCAACTACAGATGTCGGCTCCCTGGCCCAACAGACCGGGATCAGCCCCAGGAACAATGTTAGATGTGGATAAAACTCACTCAAATCAGACCCATAGTTCTCTGAGTAGTTACCCTGAAATCCGACGGCCAAGTTCAGCACCAAGTGTGACAGAACTCTCTTGTAACTCGGTTTCACTAGTCTCTGCAGGCTCTAACATCTGGAAACCTTTGTCAAACCCAAATCCAGACAGTTCAAGGGCCAACCCAACTACAGGCAGCAGTACAGCGTATGCCATGACAGCTACAGAACCCAACAACCATCTGCCTGTGAGCAGACCAACTTGGCAGCCTCCTCTGCCACACAGGGCATTCAATGGCACGGCTCATGGATTTGAATTCCCCCAGTTTTCTACCAGTAACCAGCAACCTGTGTTTGGAACTTTGCTACAGGCAAGGGCCCTTGGACTCGGCACAACCACCCACACAAGACCCATCGGCAGGATGTCCCACCATCCACCATCAACCACCTCCGTGGTACCTCAGCCACTGCGAGCAATGCACCATCTGCAGGAGATGCAGGCGGTGGCCACGGCAGTGCAAATACCCAGTGCCGGCAGCCTGGCTACAGAGAGAAGTCTGGACAGCCGCAAACGAAAACCAGAAAACGAAGTCTCGTGCAGCAACTTGTCCAACAATCTGCATGAGCAGCCTGGCAGCTATAGCCCTTCAAAGACATTCAAATTGTTCTGAAAGTGCTGGGTAACGTTCATTGAAAGAATAGATAATTTAATACATGCACATCATGTTTTGGCATATAAAATTGCTCCAGATAATTGAGCTATGTAAATGTCACGTCTTTCATAACCAATTTCTGTATGTCTTCCATTGTACAATTTACTGCATGTATATGCATCTATGTTCTAGATTTGCATTTTGTAAATAATTCAAAAAAATATTTCAAAAAAAGTTTATAATTTTGTGATAAATGTGTTCTTTATTGTAAAAATGTCACTTCTTGAATCAAAACAAGATAGGACTGCAAGTCTGTGAAGCTCTCTATCATGCAACCAATTCGGATTGAGTCACAAAACATGTCAGCAAGTGTTGTCAACTGAAACCAATAAAGTCCTTGTAGATTTGTTTCCCAGTCACATCAGCAAGTTGAAGTGTTAATTTTGTCTTCAAACGACTTCCCATTTATCCAATTATTCAATTCCCTCCCAGCAGAGTTTACAACTACACAAAAATGAAATAATGTATTCATGTTTTGCTGCTCTTTTGAACAGAAGAATGTTGCAGGAAATCGAAGGGGTCTTTTGTCATCACCATCAATGCAAAAAAGCATATATTCTCTAAAACTGGCCAAAAACTGAAATAAATGCTGAGATGTTTTTGACCACCTGCAGATTCCATGTCCATAATTTTACAACAAAGTGCTGCATCATAGCTGCAGTCTCTACATATCTGAAATAGAATCATCCGAGGTAATGACTTTGTGTTGAAAATGTGCATTATCAGAATTGCAAATTTATATCTGTGCATACTTTTTCTTCAAAATAGTTGCAGTAAATAACGTTCCTGCCCAACTGATATTTGTGTGTGCAGTGATTTTTTTTTCTTTGTCTCCTTTCCTTCTTTCAAGAGGATATGAAAAAGGTGTACCTTTCTGTATGTTTGGTCTTTCATTACTGCATGTTCAAGACACCAAGGGGATGGGAGATGGGGGGGGGGGCAGAGCAATAGCTTTTGCAACATAACGAATCGATTTCAGCCTTGTCAGGCAGTGAAAATTTCGTACTTGAACTAGTAATGGTTGAACCACGGTGGAGGGACCGTGGTTGAACACAGGACGTGAAAACCTGCACTTCTCAAGATTCGAATCCTGCCGACAGCAACCGCTGGTCTCCACAATTCGGGGTCTCCACTGCACTGCCTTGGTATGCAAGCACTGACTGTCGAGTGCAAATCGTCACCACGGCACACCCGGGCAACTTGGTAAAGTCACAGTGAGCAAAGCAAAACTTTGACCGGTGGTACACTGGACTTTGTTACTTTGAAATCGATTGGTTGACTTCGTTCTCAAGACGCGTTCTGAGACGTCGTATACTGCAGCTAACGGTAACACATTACGGTTCTTCGCTGTTTACCAATGTCTGTGACAAGGTGTAATTCTCACACACCCGGGGTGTTATGATGTAAAAGTATGCCTAGAGCGTGCAAAATAATTTGAATGTATTCAAAATGGGGGTTGAAGTTGCTTCGGGGCGTGATAGCAATTTGGTATTGACTAAAATCCCAGAAATATTCAGTAAACAAGCGCAAAACGTGTTTAGTATTCCTGAAAACTGTCCACGTCACCCCTCATCCATAACAATAAATTACTTACTCTACCACCTCCGTAAGAAAAATGTTACTGAGTAAATTTGGGTAAATTTGTCAACTCCACAGCTGGTAGGTGCTGTTAGCGGTGTTACAGTTCCTAGAAATGCCTAGAAATTTACTAAATTTCGGTGCAAATAGCTATAGATGGTCCATCGCTACTTGCGCTTGCCCCGGAGACAAAATTACCCTAAAAGCAAATAAACAAGCGACATTATTAGAAAATCCACTTGGAAGTTTTTTTCGCTGAAGACTGCTGTACATTGATGGGGAGTACTGTGTATGTAGAGAATATGTTCTCATGCAATTTTAAATAGAGCTCAGCGATTAGAGGGGGTAATGTGCCGTGCTACAGCGTTTATCGCACTTGTCTTTACTGCAGTATTTTCATCAAAACTACTAAACTGCGAATGCTTTACCACCCCAACTTCATTAATCGTGCAAGAGCCTTCGTGAATAGGACGTGCCTTGCCGGCATAATCCAGCTAATTGGTTAATCCAACCGGATAATCCATGATTAACAAAACAAAAGTCCTCTACCGCGCGCGAACGACTTTCTCCGAATCTGTAACAATGGACCGACCGCAGCTTTGACAATTTGCTGAGAAAACTTGTGATCACGGCGTAAACCCTCTCCCCCTTCATTGGATCGGCCACACAAAAACGCTAAAACAATGTAAGATATTATGTACTAAAGGAATTCACAAGTGTATGATGTATTACGTGTTCACTAAATTGTGAAAGAACATTGAAAAGAAATACTCTGGTTATTTCATCGAAAGAACTTTGATGTGTTTCTTGCTGCGTACAACGTATCGTTCCATAGTTAGAGTTTCTTCAGGTTCATCTGACAATCCATGGAGTTTATCTTGATAATACCGGGTGGTACTAGTAGAAAACTATAACTATCTATGGAGCGAAACGTCGTACGCAATTTGCAGAAATACACCCAAGTTTGTTTGTGCTCATAATCATCGTGTGTCGAAACAGCTAGGTCATGAAAAAAACCAAGAAATTTTGGTATCGAAAAAATTCTGACGATGTCAATTTCTCTTCGACCCGATGAGATATTAGTAATCCTCCGTCACTCACGCATGTCGTACATAAAAATTTATTTCCAGAGGAAAAGTCAGTCACGGAAACAAATTACGGTCCGTCAAAATGGATTCGTGAGATTGCTGGTTTAGATAAGAAGAGAATAATGCCCAGTATCTGGTTGAGTGCATCAGGTCGCAGATTAGCGATTAGAGTGGAGCTTGTTTCGGGATATGTCAGTGGGTTTATTTGTCATTTTTTGGCGGCAAAGCCGGTGCAGTTCAAGGTTTTAGACATGCAAGAACGCATGTCGTCTGCTCACTATAGGCAGTTGGTACATGCCATATCTTCAATTGCGAACTACTTCGAGTTTGATGAGGCCATTTTGAGTTACTGACAGATTACCTATCTACGTTCTCTCACCGATCTTTCCATACCACTTTTTCAGTTTGCGGGTCTTTTGTCGTGACGTGTTCTTTTTCTTTTCCATTGTTTGATTTTATTTTGTTTTACTCTCTTTCTTATTGACATTTTGGGTTTTGTTGTTTTGTTTGCTTTTAGAGATTTTGTTGTTGTCGTTTGTCGTTGTCATCACGATAGGAAGTATTGCATAGTAATCACATAGTGATAAGATGTCAAAGAAAGCTGCACTTTAGGTTCTTCAATTTTCAATTTTTTTCAGTTTTTTGTTCATATTTATGGAAAATGTTACTGAATTTTCAAATTACACCCGCTCATGTTTTTTTCTTATTTAGTTTTTGCTGAGTCATCACCGTCGAAGTTCGATTATTAGCGGAAAAGAATAAAAACATTGCAGTACGGGGTAGTTCTACCAATAAGTCAAGCAAATATACCGATAAACCGTTATTTTACATTGTTTTTCTCTGTAATCAAACTTTTAACTTTAAACGAATCAGTAAAACCAAAATAAGCGAAACCAACTATGCGTGAGCGGATGTTCGATGTAACTTTACTCCTGTCTCGAGTGTTTTTAACAAAACCAACTTATATAGTACGTCAAATTCATGTAGTCTTTTTGCGAGATCCTGAAAAAAGGGCACAAGAAAAAGTAGTAAATACCGAGCAGCTACAGGAAAGGAACAGAGCAAACGTGATTATGCGATGACCTAAAATAATAAAAGAAACTTTTCAGGTTCAGACATTAAGCGGAGTTTCAACGGAGAAAATCCCGCACGAAATTGAAATCGTTTAGCGAGCGCACAGGCGATGGGAATACAGTATCCCAGGCCCTGATTATGCTTCTGATATGGAATGTGCGAACGATTATGAAGACAATAATGATTATATAGACAGCGGCACATATGATTGACATTCTTGTCATTTTGATCTGATCTGGCGTAGCGCATATTGGAAACGAAACTGCTAACGACGCAATTGTCGAGACATATATACTACCTAAGGCAGGATTAGGAGAATTCTGGGCGCGCAAGGATTGTACAAATATGTGAGACGGATGCTTGACTCCCCTTTTTTTTACTGCCCAGATTACTGTTGACAGTTTTAGGAGTCATTTTTTCTGTTTGCCGACTCATCCATCCTGCCATTAAGCGGATAAGGATATCAGACAATAGCCCACTCCCTGACCCGCTGTAGGACACATGCTTTGCCAGTATCAACGGGATACCCCTTTTTGTAACTTGTACTTACTTGAATCAGATTAAGGGATTTGTTTTATTGCCCGTGTAATGCAGTGAAAAACAATTCTGGGATGCGAATCCGGTCGGAAATATCAACCCTGCTGTTGCTGGTAATCTTGGAGCCCCGAGGTGACAGAGCAATTGCAATGGCGATATATCTCACGCTGGAAGGTTCGAGAACTGGCACCTTTCCTCATTTTGCCAACTTTGAAGTTGTCATTCCTCTGTGAATAACTCAGCCCTCGCGTGGCAACCCCCTCATTTTTTACCGTATGTAAGTCGAAGTTCTTGATACGACAAAGATGCGACACACCACTGTTGATGCTGGGGGAGGTGTTTTTCCAAACCGTTTTGTCTTGCACGTGCTCGGCTAACAACTTGGCAAAAATGGACTATCACTTCCCGCGCGGCATCATCTTCTGTGACTGGCGAATCAGGTCGTATATTATACAATATTGTATCGGCCACAGGGAAGGCAGATCGTTGAATCGTTTGGCTTTGTTAAGAAGGTGAAAGAAATAATGCGAAATTTATCAAATCTGTCGCCACGTTGGCGCCTAAAAAGTATAGCCCGGCGAAGGAATAAACTACACTAAAACCGCCGAGTACAATTACGTTTAAGTAAAGCATCCAGCTTGTTTTTTGGATGTTAAAACGCTTATTTCTGCAAATAAAAATTATATACTGCATCTAATAGATCGTTTCGCTCAGCCGTAAACTACACACCCTCAAGTTGTCTTTTTGCCCAAAACATACACACTATTTTGGGAACGTGAAATCAACCAGAAATAATTTTACTTGCTCATTATTGACGGCGCCAAGCATCTAGTGGCACTAAAATTGTCAAAATCCATGAACAATTCGTTTACGACTATTGAATAGAAAAAGTCAAATTACGTGATTACAATCGCAAGTTAATGTAAAAGTTCTACAAAGCCGAAAGAAATTCATCTCTTCCCTTTAGGGCTGCAAAATCGAATGTATGTGTTTGCTCATGCCGCATGCATACTTCTCAGCGAAATCAAACTTTTTATTCATTTTGTTTGTTTCACAATCAACTGTTTTTCTAATATCTCTTTATCTTTTTTATTTATCTATTCATGTAGTTAGTCCAAAGGTTACAAAACTTCATGATCAACCGATACAATTACCCTCGTCGAACATTTCTACGCAAACTTATCTATTCATTGATTGATTATTTATTCATTGTTTACCTGTTTTATTATTTACCTATATATGCGTGTGTGTATCGGATCCACTAGTTGTTTACTCATTAATTTGATTATTGATTTTGAACGTTTTTTCCCTCTTATCAGTGTGTATGGACATACACACATACATACATACATATACATACACACATACATACATACATACATACATACATACATACATACATACATACATACATACATACATACATACATACATACATACATACATACATACATACATACATACATACATACATACATCCATACATCCATCCATCCATCCATCCATCCATCCATCCATCCATCCATGCATGATACCACTCAACTCCCTGGGGAGCAAACTACAGCTCACATGTGCAGCCAATAAGCGCAGCAGAGCTAAACACACACATTACAACCACTGTCCTACCAGGTACCCATCACTCCTGGGTGGGGAGGAGCAATGAGGAATAAAGTGCCTTGCTCAAGGACACTGCTCTAGCCACTGGCCCATGATGCCTCCTCATACATGTTCGCTAGCAATTCTATATTTGAAACAATTTGCAACATAGGAAAGCGGGGCTTTTGTTTTTATTTGTTTGTTTGTTTGTTATTATTATTTCTATAACATACTTTTTCTATGTTTACACGAAGAATGCAATTGTCACGTTGGATGCAAAATATACATTTATTGTAATAAATATACTTTCAGTGGAGAATTTCGACAATGTATTTTAAAGGGATATAGTCGTCGGAACTGCGCTCAAAGGTCGTATGGGACCCATACGACCATTGTAAACACTGTATCCAAGGTACGATGGTGATTGATGAAAGCACAGAGTAACATACACAGTCCATGTTACTCTGTGATGAAAGTTAAAACATGTCTGTCATAATATACATCGTATAATTTAAATGTTGCAGCTATGATGATGAGGTGCATCTAGATATCATGCACGAAAAACATTATTTATAAACAAGAAACTTGCACAGGCGTAGTTCCGACGACTGTTTCCCTTTAAGTGCGGGAATTGCTGCTTTTTTTTGAAAAAGACGCGCCAAAACTTTCCCGAGCGTTTGCTGTTACGCTCCAAGGCTTGACAAGTGAATATAATCTTCAATTTCCGCTAAAGAGAGTGAAAGCAGTTTATGTTATCCCCCTACTTCACAATATACGACAATAATTATTGCTGTACCGCAAGAGGGGGGAAACAGGTTTTAGTCGGGTTACGACAGTGTTGAAGACGTTCCCGCTAAATCACGGCGACAATTTTCAACAGATTTTCCTCAATAAATGCTTTTGATAACCACAGTTTAGACCTATAGATAACAATGATAGATAAAATCAGTAGTTTAATTATTAATAAGACAAGGGCAAAATTCTCGATATTATTGCTGCTTTGTCGCTCAGACTAACTCAATCTAAAGTGTCCTTTCACGAAATGATCGATCTTTTTTTTCGTTCATCTTTCTATACTGCATTTGTAAAGCGGTTTTCTTTCGGTATGTTAAACAATATTCATAGAAGCGGTTTTAAGTGCGACAACCATACATAGATGTGTTGAGCATGAAAAATGAATAAAGTGAGCGATTTTACATTTGCCGTCTATGTATCTCAGTGGTCGCACTGTAAAACCACTGTATTAGATGGGAAACACAATTTGTGTTTCGTGCCAAATATGACAGTTAGATATCATGACAAATAATATCTTTCCTTTCAGTTTTTTTGAACATGAGCGAATCACTGCCTAAACTCGACCCTTACCCCGCAGCAAAAAGTCAAGATATTGTCGGCCTAGGTCGGTCTGTGCCCAAACAGAGTGAAACCCTGAATCTTTTGAACTGATTCAAAATATATACTTGATAAATATTTCACCGAGAAATTTAGCGCAAAAGAGATAAACAAGACACGATGATCATTCCCTTGATACGGGAGACGCGACGTGCGTATGGAAGTCATGTGTTGCCGTCGCACTTTCGGACACTGTACTGTGCTGCACCCAGGGTGGACCGCGGCTCTGCACCACTCACATAATTAATCCCGTGAGATGTGTCTGTGTTATTTTGCTATATCCAACAGGCAACTTGCAGGTCATTGACGAAGTTCCAAGTCTGAAGAGGTCACAGCTTTTTTGTTTTGTTTTGTTTCTGTTGTTACTTTTCTCAACCGCTTGTCAGGTCAGGACGCAATGCCCTTCTGAAAAGCGAGTTTAAAACACACCGTTTTTTTTGTTTTTGTTGTTGCTTTGGTTGGTTTTTTTCTCAGCCGTTTGTCAGGTCATGACGCAATGCCCCTGAGAGAGGCTAGTTCGAAACACACCGTGATCTGCTCCCAAACGGGGATGCTCTCATCGAAGAACCACCGGCGCTGTGTTTATTTTGCACAGGGAAAGAGCACGGGCTCCGTGATTCTCGTGCTCGCCAGATGGCACGGGCCAACTTTTGCGAGGCAAGAATCCCGTCCCCGAGCTAAGTTGAAGATAAAGATTAGGAAGCGACTCAGAGATAATTCCTTTGTTTTTAGCAATACCCTACAGGACAGTTCTTCCTAATATTCTAAATCCATCTATGTTCTGGTACAGTCCAAAGGAAGATAGGTAATTTCCCTCGCCATCCATGCATGACTCGGAAATGATCCCGCGCTTCCAATATAACGATGCGGTATGAAACATCTCATTCAATGCCTCCAACTACGAAGGAAATACCATTCCACATTTTCCGTGAAATATTTTTTTTTCCAAAAAAATGATTCCATCTAGTAGTGTTCTTTGTATGGTAGCTTACACATCGACACGAGGGAATTGATAAAAGGGCATTCGTCCGACTCCTAATACGCCGATATTCACGCACCCCTTTCCTTTTACGTCAAATTCGCCAAAACCTCCTCTTAAATATTCAGGTAATGTTACCCGGTGAGAATAAAACCTCCGTGTTTAACATTCTCCGGATTGTGAACTTTTTTGTAAAGCGCTGTGGAAATAAGTGAGTTTTCAGCATAAACAAAGTCGTACCCGTGTACTCAAAACAGGTTGAATATTTACTGGGCTCTCTTCTCGCCACATGAAAAATAGCACCAACATATTACGGTCGTTGGACTCTCAGCAGCCATGTTTACACAATGGAAATTGAAAATATTTATTTTATTTGTGGCAGGTGCTTATTTTATTTTGTTTGTGGAAGGTGCTTCGTTCTGAACAAATTAGTCTAATTAAACCTGTCAAATTCATATTAAGTGCGTTATTTATTTACAGCATTAAAAACATTGCTCACAGAGGAAATGACCGTACACAGCAGTCCCCCCTCTCTCTCTCTCTCTCTCTCTCTCTCTCTCTCTCTCTCGTTCAGTCAATTCTACATTCAAAGCGTCACTCTGACTCGCAAAATGTGGAAGGCAGAAGTCATGCGCATCGTGCATGTCAATTCGTCTCGAGCGTCGCAATATGCAAATTAGTCTCTTGAAAGGCGTTCATTCTATGGGGCTGTGACTGTAATATAATCGTTGGTCTCAGCAGCCTCTCTGTTGGCACTCGATAGCTGGTTAACCATATCTCCGCTCACAATCTTGTAACTTTTAATCAAAATTTCTTGAAGTTAATATAAAGCCATAAAATGAATCAGATGAACCTTTTAATAGTGAAAGAGTCAAATAGCTCTCGAATTATTCATCACCTGCTAAATTATTCAGGAATTTGTTTTCTTGATTATTTTTCTCGAGTAAGGAAGGTCATAAACTTAGCCTATTCGTACAACATTATCTTGTGATTTGCCAAGCTATTGAGGTGTGAGTATTCCCAGTAGTTCACCCGCTTTGGAATATGTCTCCAGTAGTAATATTCCATTCCTCAGATATATGCGTTAATAAATGGATGTTTTTCCTTCTCCTGTTTTTTATGATAGCGCCCGAACTGTGTGCATGCACGTCGCGGCGCGGAGATAAGCTCTGTCTGACCACTTTTTTCATGTCGTATCTTTCTTTCGGCTTCCATTCACGGTTTGTGAGTGTGTGTATCTTTAATCATGCGTTCGTATAGGCTTGTTAACTCGCGGTGGTAAAGCGCCTTTGTGTACAATGGGCAGAAGACGACTTAATGTAAAATGCCTCCAGGGCTACTTCTTGAGGAAGGACATACTCTCTTATTTGTGATTTTTCATTCAATGCCACAAACGGGTGCGAAACCGATGGACAGTGTTTGTGTCAAAATAACACCACATACGGAAAGTAGCGACCCTTAGCATTGTATATGTGGTTGTTGATATTTTTCTCAGAAAAAAATATTCCTCTTAGAATTTCTACGGCGACTGAAAATAACAGAGTAACAAAGGATATTTCTGGGAACTTATCAAATTTTGAAACTCAAATACTATAATCGTCAAATTCCAGTCAATCATTTTCATTTGGGGTATACAAATTATTTATTTGTGATATTCACAAACAATTTCTCTAATTGGTCGACACTGATTCAGGGCTAACAGAAGGACAAGAGCTCCGCATGTATATGCGGGCGTGATATATACTGACCATCTGTTTTAGCGTTGTACATATGTCTTCAAGCGTGCTTTTACTTTATAACGCGATCTGTCACTCAAAAAAATGAACATATTGATCTCATTTCTGAAGAAAAACGCTAATTAATGATTTACGTGACGTGGAGCGCGAAATGTCTTGGAAAAGGAACCAGAGAGAACAGGTTGTTTTAAACAAAAACAGATAATCAGAAATACTGGGACGAGACGTTCAGGAAAGGTGTACTTAATTTGCCGTTATATTTTATTTATGTAGTCATTTTCCGGACATGGTCGCGATTCGAACGAGCATTAAATACACGTCCCAGCACGCAATTTCCTCAAAGCAGCCAGAAGAAAGAAGAGGTCACAATCCTGTCCGCGAACGAGCCAGGACAGACGAGTGCAGAAAATAGCCCCATCCTCGAACGAGTCGCAAGTAGGTGGACAGGATAAAACTAATCACGTAGCCTAGAGGCAGTAGTTCAGAAGAATGGGCTTTTATCTCTTCTATTTCAATGAGATGGTTTTTAACATCAATACAGGCCTCTCCTGGTGTCACTAGGATAATTCTATACACGCTGACAAACCAATTTATTCAATATTGAGTGAAATATACATTCAGCCTGGGGGGTTAATTTTTCGGTCAGCTATCGGTTGTAGAAAGGAGAGATGCGTTTGAAAATCTGTTTGTAGCTGCATAATTATTAGCGGTGTTATCATTCGCGTTTTTTTTCTGCTGTGCCTTATCAATTTAATACCCCACCTGATATGATACGTGCGCCTAAACCTCGCTGGCTGGCTTCACGATAAGCCAATCGACAACATAATCTGCCGATATAATAATCGCGGCTGGCTAGCTGGCTAGCTTGGGGAAATTTCTATCTAGTTTTGGACCCTTGTTCAATTATAGTATTTACCACGTGGAAAATTAGAGAGCGATTTCGTCAAACTGTAAACGTCACTTCGGTTGCTCGAAATCATATTTCATAGCATCATTGACGCTCCGTCTCTCTGCGTATTAGTGTAGTCAATTATAATGAGTCCATTTAGGGGCTGTGATTTATACGCGCGCTTAGCGGCGGAGCAGTACCTAACACACACACATGCACTTGCGTATACACTTCATACAGGGGAGAACAGTTCCTCTGCCACCCCCACCCCCAGACACCCCACACACTTTTCACACTTTCGCGCTCGGAGTCAACGAGTACACATCAAGCGTTTCTGTCAATCGGCACGTCTATAACCTTCTCTGTCGTCTTTCACACTCTTTCACACTCGCCATGATGAGTTTATCTAAATCCATTTCCGGTTGACAGAGGAACAATTAAAGCGGGGTCACTTGGTTTGTCTGTTATCTCAGAACGCGGGCACGTAGATCTATACCGCTGTTTGATGTATTCATCTATATGCTCTATTCACTTTAACGGTGACTATTTCCCCAGCGACATATCGCCTATTTATTGGTTTTCGTTTCACTCCAAAGCTACCATACTTTCCTATTAGCAATTATAAATCTAATCACGCTCTTCACAAAGCATGGGGGAAAATATTGATAAGTATCGAGACATCTCGACAGCGTCTTTACATGGGCCGGTCTTCCCTTTTCACAAGCGTCTTCTCTACACTGGCCACCATAGAATTGTCATTCTTGTTCAAAAATACGCATGCTTTCAATTAGAATTGTTGCATGGGTTCTTTTGTAACGCTTTGCACTTAACACGAAATCATATTTAGAAATGCCATGAAAATTTGATGAACGGAGGGTCCCCCTTGATTTAGTGTTGGACCAGCTTATAAAACGACACTTAGCTACTATTAAAGCTCCATAATGGGAGACTCGATGAAACGGGCATCGACACTCCGACGTTAGAATAAAGTCAGTCTCGTCCCGTTCGTTCTCCGGGGCTGCGGCCGGGATTTCTTCACTGTCAAGTTTTTGAAAAACCCAATAAAATTATGCTTTCTGCCGACATTAATTATTATCTGTGTTTGAGTTCTGCTGAAATGGGTTGGTTTTTCAAATAAGCGAAGGCAGCTGTCGTTTCGCATGGACTCCACTGCGAAACCTCCAGGGTAAGGCCAACCCTTTTTTCAGCAAGACGACTCAATTTCCATCTACGCCAATTCGCTTTCGTCTAATGATTTCTCTATCATCCCCGCCAGCTATAGCTTTTGAGGAAGAACGGGTTAATGTTAGTCCAAATTCCCAATTGGACTCTAAATCTAGGTTGACGATGATTAAAATGCCATTCAGATACATCATCGCCGCGGCCCGCTAAAATCTCATCCAAACGATGACAACACCGAGAAACCATTATTATATACTGTAGCGAGAGGGTCGAAGTTCGTCGATAAAAAATGTACCTTTTTAAAGAAAGTATGCTATCATTGTGGGCAATTGTCACTGTTATCTACTGTTGTCTCTTGATAAAACCTATTCTGATCGCATTCTAGCCTTATTTCCTGTTGGCCCTGTCTGTTCAGGAAACGTTGATGATCATCCGGAAATCGTATTACCCAGCATACAGAAAGCGTAACACCTAGCGCGGATTTTTTTTTTCTCTCCCTCTCCCGTCTCTCCCGCTTATTCCGCGATGCAAGTCGGATCTTATCGGCCGAGGCTGTCATCAGCTCCACCGCGTCTCTGATCGCATCACTGAAACCACCCATGGTCTTTCTTAATTGAAAATGACATGCACGCCAGAGGAGTCGTCACCAATCATCCCAAATTATCAATAATTAATAATTAATTGTGAAATCTTACCAACGGTCCAGTCGAGCTGCTTCGCTAATGCAGTACTCGGGGTTCGCCCAAGCTTTAACGGATCAAATCCCTTTGCCGTCTTTTGTATTCCAGCTTCCCATCCTCTGACCAAAGATAGATTATGTTATTGAAGTTGTGTCTTAGGGCGACATTCGTATGGTTCGGTTTTTTTCCCCCTTACCGTCTTGGCGTCGGCTTCTTTGAATTTGGGTCAGGTGTCCACATTCGAACGGTAATAAGATAGAGTTTCGCCAGGGCATATTTATACTTTGATATAAAACTTGTGAAGTTTCGATTATCTCGAGCCCAGCAATAGCTTTATCTTCGCTAATCTTTCCTTTTTCACCTGAACACATGATGAATTCTGCTCGACAACCCAAGAGCGCTATTTCTTTTGAATGACGCATTTTCAGATTTTGAGGGTATTTTTTTAATTATGTGGAATGGGGCGAAAGGTATATTCATCTAAAGGCTATTCGTTTTTCTTGTGATTTTTTTTTGGGGGGGGAGGGAGTTTTGCTATCGAGCGTGACACTTCTTGTGCCATTTGATTCACGCGACCAACTTCAACTAACTTCTGAAAGGCTCATTTACTCCCAAAGGGACTGTGCATCCCGGTGATATGAAATTTCGCCCAAAAAATCACACAAGTCATGAGAAGTTAAAACTTAAGAGGGGCAGGAGAACAAAGATAATCATGTGGTTAAAATCGATGTCGTAATCAACGACCTTGAAGTTCCCTTGCTCGTTTGTGAGTTTCTTTCGTCGAGCTGAAAACTTGTGAATGCGAAAGGTTCAAGTTTTAATGGTTGCTAGGACACGAGAGGGCGAAAATTTCCATTCACCTATTACGTTAACGACGACCGTGCTATTCCGCCGAGATAATTTGATATGTGCTCATGGCAAACAATTATTCTAATGGCCATAATATGAACTAGCAAGAGTCAATATACGAAAATTATTTAATATACCCGACGTATTCATTCATCTGGAAGACGCTGTTGTTTTTGTTAAAACAACGCTTACTTAACAAAGTCAAATGTTTTGAGATGTTTTTGGTACGATATGTCATCGGAAGGGAAAGACGGTTTGACTTCCTATAGAATTTAAATTTCCATCTCAAAATATGCAAAAAATGAAAATAAATATGGGCAGACGATTGCTATTTGGCGAGCTCTTGCCGCCATGCACGGTAACACAGCCGTATAATTAGAAAAACAGTGGTGACTTGAACATGAACGATACCGTCCGTGAAAAATATAAGAAACTTCACTGCTTGGTCGTTCTCCCCCCCCCCTCTCTCTCTCTCTCTCTCTCTCTCTCTCTCTCTCTCTCTCTCTCTCTCTCTCATTCTTTTATTTTACGACAGGTAATGTTTCTATGGAAACATTTGATTTGGCTGTCATAATAGAAGTTTATCGAGGAACCAATGATTGATACGGCGTTCCTCACTGGGAATACACCCATTTGTCTGCGCTGACATCCCATTTGTGTTTTGTCCATAGAAAAGTTAGATGGATAGCCGTTCGGGGACACTGCCCCAATAATGTACGGACATGTGAAATAACGGCAGCGTAACGTCGGTGCTAGTAGAAGTAGAGACAATTCGAGGAGAGAAAAAAAAATGCAACATACTGAATTAGCGCCGAATGTGTAGTGACTACCCGATTGCACAGGCATGACGGGCAGGTGTCCCACTGCATGGCTAGGGCAAATATGTAATTAGCTAATTAATAGAAATTAACACGAATTTCCATGATTAGTTTAACTGATGTGATACGTGAGCATGACTAATAGCTTAACTGTATTAAAACGTGGGTAAATATTTACATTTTTTCTATCAACATAGTTTTCGCGTATTTCGTATTTCTATGTAGGTGCCATCTTTCTTGTTTTGTTGGGAGAGCTCCCGCCTACAGCTCAAGTGTTATAACAGGTCTTCTGCAGCGAATGATAAATTACAATTTTTTTGTTGAATTTGAAAAAGTACGAAACCAATTAGATTAATCCGAATTCTTTCGATTCTAGTTCTTAGCACTTAGAGTTCAATTATTTCAACAAAACGATAATTATAACACTGAGATAATTTTCTCGGTTGGTTGATATCAGTAAGACTGTGTATTTTAGGGAAAAAACATAGGATTAGACGAACGAAGAAGCTGCTGCGGCCTCGCTCATCGTGATTAGGTTAGGAAGCTGCAAAAAAACGGGTCGGGTTCTCCTATGAAAACACGGCATTACGTCAAAGTCAATAGTTTAGATGACATGAAAAGCTATCGGCCAAGACGTGAAGGCGTACTTCGCCGGCGATCTGTCTTATGCCTGCAAATCTTGAGTATCAGTCCGTATGTTTGTTGTTGTTGTTGTTGTTGTGTGTGTGTTTGTGTGTGTGAGTCAAAGTCTTCACATCACGACGTCTTTGTTGCAAGTGACACGGACACCAGCCAATATACCACGAAGCGTTTCTACATTTTAATTGTGTCATTCTTCCCGGCACGCTCGTCTCGTCAAAGACACATAAACACTATGTACCGCGCGTTCCGTTCACATGAACACCTTGAAATGCATGGTCCATTGGAAAACAAAATGAACACCAATGGAGTCATTAACGTCGAAGCTGAGCCAATATCCGCTAGAAGCTCACAAAAACGCCTCGCCTTCCCATCCATCACGCCACTGACGCCTTGTCCCGTGTCGGCTTTCTCTCGCGAGACTGGGCAAAATAGCGACCGTAGCACCAACGCGACTCAGCGTGAAATTGCTTTTTTTGTAATCATAAAATCACTGGCAAGCCTCGACTCGCCTTCCTCTTGCGAGCACTGGTCCGCATGAAAGATCCCCCAAATTAGATTTTGTGCTTTGCTGGTTTGAGGTAACAACTCCATCCATCGTGAGCGAATCCCCTCGCTGTGCCCTCTAATCGTCTTGCAAATTACTTGAAGTTTAATTTCATGATAAATAGGTAACAAAACATAAATTCAAATTAGCTTGACAAAGTGTGATGGGCAGAGGCATCGGAATGGCCGCCTTGAGAGATCCGCCACTCTCCGCTGTAAATAGAGTAGTACACTTTCGCCATCTGCTTTTCATTGTTGGTTCTCTGAACTTGTTCATGGCTGGCCGATTGTCGCGGCAGTCTGGTGGAATCACACCCTGATTGCACATGTTTTGCTTCTGCGACGTCACCTTGAAAAGGCATGATAAGCACCGCCGTACACCTCCCCCTATCCCCCCCAATGATAACCCCAAATGATAACCTGATAAACCCTGTGCGAAATGTCCCTATTTGTCATCAAATTCCCCATCTAAAACATCATGGGTCAGTTTTTGTGTAACCATAAAGTGAAAGTTACATTCTGATTATTTTTCTAATGTGTAAATCTCTTCTTCGTTTTTGCAAAACAAAGTTTCCCGATGTACGAGTCCGAAAACTTTGTAAAATTTCTCACTTATCGGTCTAGTTTGACGGAGTATTTTACCCACACATAAATTTCACTTAGTGGGAAGATTGCATGGTCCGTATCATCATACCATTCAAACTGTTTATTCTAGCTTCATTCATTACACAAACGGCAACTCAAAAAGATGAAGGATAAAGGTGAAATGATCCATCATCAAAATTTCGGAATATCCAAGATGGCGCTGGTAAGTTCTTTCATTGGCTGAGAAAGTTTAAGAGTAAAGTACAATGAGTTATGGGTACCCCAACTCAAGTATGCAATTACATAATCGCCAATTCAGCTAGCCACACAGGGCACAGAGATTTGTGTCTCCCAGTTGTTTTGGAACCAGATTTTGATGCATGATACGGACACCGCCCTTTGATTCTTCCGTCGACAGATCGTCTGTTCGGGAGCGCTGGCGTGCCCCACCAGGAGAGACAGCCGGGTCCCCGCGGTGGGAAACGGCCGGAGGCGGAGTGCCCTGTGTGGTTCAGCGATACCCTGATTGAACGCAAAAATTGGCCACACCGGTCACCGAGCTCGTTTATTGCCACACTGCTGTGTTCTCTCTTACCATCACCCCTGCATAACGCAAAATATATATCACTCATTATTGGAACTGAGCTGTCTCCAAAATTGCCGCATTGCCGACATTAATTGCCTCGCCCTCATAGGGCTGCGTCCCCCGAGAGCGACGGGCTTGAAACTAGCGAACAACAAGCACTCAGGAACGGGTAAAAAAAATAACACGACGTCCAAATACAAAACAGAAACCTACACCAATGTGTTATTTTCATTCCCCCGTACCAATGGGGTACACATAAAACGCCAGAAATTGAGCATTTACGCGAATTATACAAAGAGTGCTCACTTAAGCGGACAAACACATTACATCTCCTTCATTAAGTCTTTAGTTAGATTAATTTGCTTCAAATCTGTTTTACAATGAAATAATTTTAGCATGCAATAACTGACGTGAACGATTTCAAATTCTATTACTTACAGCCGACTCCTCACTTGAGGAATACACGTGTATTACTTACAAGGCGATTTTTCACCGACTTTTTTTTATCTGCGACTCGGGAACAGCATTTCCTAAACCAATGTAAAATATTATTGTATTGCTGCAAGCAATACTTAACATGGACGACGGAGAGGGTCCCTCTTTTTATGATTCCGATTAATTCTCGGTCTGAGCGATTTTCGCTGGAAAGCCCATAAAATGTAATTTTGTTTGTAAAACTTTAGAGTGACGTAGCTTGTAAGCGCAGCCGAGCATGTAAAGGGCGTAAGGGTAGACTGTGCGAACATTATTTTTCCTCTCCGCGTGTCATAATGGTTGTCATTCGTAATTTCATACGGTCTCATCAAAACCAACGTGACAACTTCTTTGCTTTGTGTCAGATGCGATCACTGACATCACGCCTGTGAGATCTGCGCTTCGACAAGAGAAAAAAAAAGATAGTTGTAAAACTCATCATGATTATTTATATGACGCCAGCTTTATCGGCGACGCGGTTCACAGCCTGTCCTCCCATTGATCACAACAGTTTGTCTTGTGCATTAAAAAGTTTTACGGGTGTGATCTGTTTTTTTGCTGGATAGAGAGCGGCAGGGCAGGGAGTCGTTTGCGTGCAAAGAGTTTGCTGTGTGGATGAAAGCGTCCGGCAACAGAGCGTGATTGGACCGTTCTTGACAGCGCATTCGCGTTTTTGTTTAAATCACCACGATATCATAGTCTTATGGTGATCTCTCCGTTCGTCTCACCTACCTGATTGCTCGTATGTGTACCTGAGTGTACATGTGAGTTTATCATTTTCTTCATAGTCGGGGCGAACCAACGTAAGCGAACTTCTATAGCTAACTGTCTGGTCGCCATTGTGCTCAAATACATCATACCAAGGCGACTGTCACTTTGGTCAGCAGGACGTACTTGACAGACAATTCTTTTCCAATTTTATTTACTAAGTAACTAAACTCTCTCTCTCTCTCTCTCTCTCTCTCTCTCTCTCTCTCTCTCTCTCTCTCTCTCTCTCTCTCTCTCTCTCTCTCTGCAAAGCCTCACAGGGTTTGCGTGTCACCCATCACAATATTGCAATGTAAAATTTCACATATTGCACTCCACCACAATTTCTATCTCAGAAAATAATCAATTACACAATCTTCATATTTATCTATTTTTCCATTAGATCCAATGTACATAAAAGGTGATTCAGTGTTAACATGTGTAAAATTTTACTCGAATAGGTAAGCTTAGAGTCGAGTCATTTGGATCTGGATTGAGCGTGGTATGGAGTCTGTTTTGTTGTTTCTTTTTCAGAGAATCTAAAATGTCTATGTTGCCCTAAAATTCTCAAATTTGCTTTAACAAGTTACTTTTGGAGTTGTGTGTGACCCTTCGCTTTCGTCAAAATTGTCATGTCTTTCCATTTTACAGCCTGTACAATGAGCAGGACAATGTGTAAACGCCGGCCAGCGAAACCCCCTACACTCGATTATTCTTGTGCGCTCAATAGCTTTAAAGTCTCTAATCTCATTGATCGCAATGGAGTCCATGATTGCTTAAGCCCTTCCCGCACCCATTGCGTCGTTTAAAAATTGCTTATATTCCTTTAATATTTTATTTACAGAAATCAGAGCCGCGATGTCGACGTAGGCTGTGGCGTTTTTTAGCCGTGGACGTATGTCACAACGCGTCGCAATCCCTCTCCCTGATCGTAGCAGCGCCACTAAGTGACGATTTCACCTGTAGCCCTGTTTTTCCCGGCGTTCGCATAAAAAAGTCTACCGTCATCTGCTCGCTGTGACCACTTTTTCTCATCAATTTTTAGCCCCCCTTTTTTATCTCTCCTCAGCAGTGACTTGAGGGGTATTGATTGGTTGCATTGTATGTCTTCAATGACATAGCTTCTCTGACGCAACATATTGATCAGCAAGGAATTACGGGTTCTTTGGTCCTTCAATAGCTTAAAAGTTTACATGGTGTATGGCTAGATGAAGGGTATAGTTTCGTCCTGTCGAGCGGCTCCTCGCTCTCATGTTTTCGTAGGGTCGAGTTTTTTTGTTTGGCGTCGTTTTTTCGCAAACATCTTAGCTGTCGTCGGTTCGGTTAGTCTCTACACAAAATGTGACCGAGTTCATGGCCAAGTTTAAGCAAAGTATCCCTGCGTGACAGAATGTACAGTGCTCAAAACACCCTACGCACAATAGAGAGCGGATTGAGATAAGGTTGTTCTATTCTAACGCTACAAGTCAAAATGAACGTTCAGAAGCCATAAGACAAACGGGTGTCACCGAGAAAATCTGTCATCATTTTATGGCGAGGACTGAAACATATTTTGAAAGGTCGCTAAATTTGATTAAAACGTCACAGGAAAAAAAATTCTTGAACCTTTGCGGATGAGGCATACCTATTCATTTTAAGTGGTTTATGAGTGCAGTGCCCCTAAACTGTACTTGAAGTTCAGTCCACAACCCATGTTGGAAGTTTACCGGAAAGAAAAACACGCAAATCGATATTCGAAGCAGTGACAACAACGCGACAAGCGTCGCATCCCTACTAATCTGTGTTCACGATCTTTACAAGTGTAGAGATGATATGACATGAGTTTTGCACTTCAAAAAAAAAATCGGGGGGCTTTCGAGTGTATTGTCATATTCAAAGTGCGTTATTTCCATTTATACGGTGCGAGTCTAATTTTTCCCCCGACTCCACTGTGATATTTATTCCCACTTCTCGCCATTTCTTATTCATGTTATCATATACAAGTGATTCAATAATGCAAGCAAGGAGACGTTTTGTGGCATGGTAAAAGACGTGGTCAAAAAGGCATGGCATTTTGACGATACTATGAACTCAAAACGCTTTATCGTCGACGGTGAACATTGTCCGTGGTGTAGTATGTACTGGAAGCAAAAGGCTTAAAGACGATTGGAACTAATTTGGGACAATTGGATGGTGCAGTAAATCGGTTTAATCTGCAAATGTAAGCTCATCTGCTTTTCTTTTTAAGTTACGCACTTGTTTTTATGAGTAATTTGTGACATTGCAACATTCAGCTATATGGCACCTAACACTTTTGAGAAATTTGAAAAAAAAAATAATAAACCAGAATTAGTTCCAATCGTGTTCTTAGCTTTTCCCCCAAAAATCAGCTAAGTCTTGACTGCATTTTAAGGGTAAAAGCGGGATAGGTCCACTATAGTGGAAATACTTGTACCTTTTGTGAAATCCGATGCAGGCGCTAGACGTTCATATCGCAGACCCTGACAAAAAACAACACAAATATCCATAAAAATAAATTGAAGCTCTAAATAAATATCTAACTTGTCCCCTTCTCGGTCGTAAGATGAGAGAAATGCAAAAGTAGCGCTGCTATAGGCCGGCTAGAAACGCTCTGGCCCATTTTGTTTGTCTTTTCAAGGGCAGAAATTTGGCAGCGCGCCTGTGAGGAACCACCACAGCAGTTTTGGTGACTGGCTCTGTTGATCACACGCTCTTTCAACGGTGACAGTCATTAATGTTATGATTCATGTCATCCAGCGCGCTGACTATAGACTCCGTCTGTGTATTCAGTATTTTGTATTCATAACGAACAAAGTCTTTTCCACACACATTTAATCAGTTTTTTTTGTCAATGCCTCCACAATAAATAATCGCCCCGCCGTAGACAAGCTCCAGCACTGAAGTGTCTACGGCACTTGGCAGTCGAACTGCCCGGGCCATAAAAAATGATGAAGTGCCTCGGCGAAGTGTGCTGTCAACACTCCGAATAACGCCATAACTCTAGCTGTTACCTAACCGACGTCTAGTATATGAGTTCCAGCCCAATAAAACCCCCACTTTGGACCAGTTTTTATATTTCTCAGTCCAGGCGTTCACGTGTGAGTCGCAGCATTTGTGGGCCATTGTGTGCGTCACACCATGGCAACACGGGACGAGAACGAGTGTTCATACACAGTTCGCTGACAACCAGAGCTGGTGTACTGTTGACTCGTCAAGTTGTAAAACCACTCTTCATTGCTATAGTATTTAAACTAAACTTTTTTTTGGCCACAGTTTTATCAGAAGGTTTGTCAACCTTTTTCCCTTCGGTGTTTGAAAACGAAGAAAGATCAAACATTATCGGTTCTGCATGCTTTGGTGAGGGTTAAAGTTTTTACAGCTACTGTTTTAACGTTGAGATGTTTCAAAGTCTGAAATAAAATTCAGGTGGGTCAAACTGGAATCTCCTGCTTGCTTACTAGCGAACGCCGAGTGAGCTCAGTCTTTAAAGTGTAAGCTGTAACTTAAGTATTGACTGTATTTTCTTTATTTTTGTTCCAGGAAACAAATACATCTCTTTTTTTTTTTTACTTTAATTGGTGTTGAAATATAAAATGTATTAGCATCGCAGAGATAGAGGACTGTGTAAAACAGTCAACGTTATTCTTGAGAAATGACTGCTAGGCCGGACTAATGTTCATCTGTCAACAGTAACACAACAAATGCAGGCTATGCTTACAAGCCGAGCTCCAGGATGACTTAAGTATATGCTCTGGAATAGAAAAGCTTCGCGGGAAAACGTTTGGCATCATCATGCAAGTGCCAAAGCCTCTAACAGATCGGTGCGGTGATTCTTGTTGATGGAAAATTACACCAGCAGGACTTGTTTGTGAACGATTATTAGTCGGCTAAGAATTAAAATCATCAAAAATACTCTGCACCTATTATTCGATCCATCCGTTGTTTATTGAGAAAATTTTTTTGGGCGATTTCTTTAAAAGCAGGGCAGTCACGTGTCTTGACACCCCGCGAGAAAATATTGATACGGTACCACCACACCTTAAATTACAAATGCTTAGAATCTGATATTAACTATAATATCTTTTTTGTGTGTAGAATTATTTCAAAGAGCACAAGATGTTTCTTGCAATGGCTTTGCTGAACTGCTTAGTAATTTTATGCTGCTGTCATCCTTGAGACAATACGCTGTTGTGTAGGCCAGCAGCTTCTGAAAAAGAGACTTCTATTCGAAGAGTTGGACGGGCCATACGGGGAATTCAGACAGAACAGCAATATAGAAGTCATGTAGCACATATATATATATATATATATATATATATATATATATATATATATATATATATATATATATATATATATATATATATATGTATATTGTATATATTATATATATAATAGAAGTAATGTATCATATTTATATATATGTATGTATGTATGTATATATATATATATATATATATATATATGTATATATCTATATATATATAATGTATTATGTATGTACAATCGTTGATCCTGTTATATACCTTTGCTATTGTAACAAAATGACAGGTCTTTTTAATGAGTAAAGCGACTCCCTTTCTGGAAGTCACAATTCTTTTCTTTCAGTGTTGTATTGCATTTAGGTTTACTGTTCATTTTATGCAGACCGATTTCATCAACTTGTAGCGCATGCGTAATGTTACCCTCACTGGTATAATTTTTAAAAAAGTTTGATGCGATGAATATTGTTTTCAAGTGCTCCAAACCCTTTCCAAGTCTCTTTCCAGTAACTTCCAACGCAGTGACTCTAAATCAGAGCATAGCTCTCGACATATGACCCGTCAAATTTTTACGACCCCTCGTGTGAATCCCAGCACGTGTGTTCTTTTAGTACAGTTAACGCCGTACAACCGATGGAGAGGCCACAAAGGTTGCCAAGTAACAGTGCTAATGTTTAATTTCATCCACAACCATTTTAAATTCATAGTATTTTTTATAACTTTTTTTTATATCTGACACTGCAAATCTTTTTATGTTTCCAGAAGAAATCATGCGAAATGAAAAGCCTGTGCCTTCCATTTCTATTGGTCTGTAGACTTTCTGGTAGCGGGAACAAGTCGCGGCGAAGTTGAGCAAATACTAGCACCCTTAACAGATGAATAGAGTAGAGTTTGTTAAAATTTAGAATTGCTGTCGAACTTCACCGTGCTAAAACCGAAGGTAACACGCGTGCAATTCTAACCGATAACGAACTCTAAATTAATCAATTTCCAAACATCACAAGACATTAATGCTAATAGTTGGCCAAAACAGTGAGCCCAAAATCAAGCGATTCCGGTCATGTACCTCCACTTTCAACCACATCAGCATATTTCAAACAAAAGTGACTTAACTTGTTGCGGAAATAACTTTTAGGCATTACACCGGGTCATTGACTGTGATCACACCGGCAACGTCGAATACATCATCCGTTCGGTTTGCAAGGCGCGCGGCGCGCAGACACTGGCATACAGTGAGTTATTGTGGCTTTCAATCCATCGTCAAACGGAGATGAAAAGAAACTACATATACAGATGAAAGTCATTTCAATAGACGACAGTTTATTTGAGTGTTCACAGATCCTTATCTCTCACAAGGGCAAATAAATGATAAGGTCCCTCGTACAAATGTTCAAAGAAGGGGCCATAAAATGATATATGTACCTAACTGCGTGATGTTAAGCACCAAGGTTTTTTGCCCCCTTTTTCATCGATGTTGCTAAAAAGGCATCACTTCCTTGGTCCGGATATTTCTCCTCATCCTCATCCCTGCCTCCCCCCAAAAAATTGTCGGTCGACGTCATGATATCTGAATTCACCGCTTATGAAATGAACAAGTGCGAGTATTTGCTTATTTCTTTACAGATCTCGCTCTTGTTTTTGCTGCCCATTCAACGGATCCTATTATCAACACAACATTGTTTTCCCTGGTTATTAGCTAAAGCCGTTTTATTGTATTGTATGCTTAGCCACTGAAGTCGTTTATTTGACGCGGATTTGTCAAACTCCAGATGAGTCCAATCCGTCAAAGAAGTTTGATCGAAGCGGACTCGAGGAAAACGCCGCTTTTCTGTTCAATAAATTCACGCTGTTCGGAATGAACGGTTCGGTCTTTCTCTGTGCGATCTTTGAAATTTCTGCAGGGGCGACTATATGTTGTGAAGCTGTACATGCACTTTCCGTTTTTCTGCCAAGGTTGAGCGAGCTATTAGGAGTCCCAGGGTCGATACTTCCCTTCCCCCCACCCTAGCCTAATCCATTCCCACCCTGCAAACGAATTCTAACACCCCCTCCCCTTTTCCCCCAACAAAGCTATGAATGTGCGCTACTTACAAAATCAACCAATCACATGCAAACTGCATAACATTCAACAAAAGTTGCAATCTTAAGCAAACAACGATAACAGCATCAGTTACCGCCGGCTATAACTGTGCACCGATGTACGGCCTTGTCTACATTAATATTTTAAGCATATGTCCCGTTTCCCACAGTGCCCCCGCCCCTCTCTATTGTACTGGAGACGCGTAATAACGAACCATTGACCACCACAATGGGGTCAATTTGTATGTCTATCGCACCTCGTTTTGCTTGTCACTTTGCCAGACTTAATTTCCTAAGAGCTGTCGATTTAACATATTTTCTATGTATAAACGAGAAAGGAAAAGGGCGCGAAAAAACCATATCTGTCAAAGGAGGAGAAGATATGTATGTTTTAGACTGAAAAAACGAAAAGGAACAAAAATTACAGTACTTTTAATGTAATTTTTTTGTTTTTGTTTTATCATTATTGATGCCAGGACGTACTAATTGCTTTTTTTAATATTACAGAGAGTCATCGGGCAGAAGCACGGCTTTGATCTAACATACTTACAATTCTGTAGCAAGCACACACCAACTAATGCAACTCCTCTATCACAAAGTAAACCAACGTAATCCCCGCACCGTAAATAGGTTCTACCTCAGATTAATCGATTCAACAGGTCCGACTGAGCAACGCGACTCACCTCCCCCGCAACAGCCCCCCCCCCCTCATTTTTCCGAGGCCTTCCGAACATAACCGAGTACCGACTCGGGTTGCGCGGTTATCTTCACGGTCTCTCAATAACGATGAAGATAATGATGATGATGATTAAGATGATGACATCGAAGCTGATAAAAACGCGATTCATTATGATTGGGAAGAGAGATTAATGCCCCTCGCTTGCCGAAATTGCACAAATAAATGATATTAGACCGACTGAAGCGATGCAAGGGGAAAATGGAAAATTAATTGGGCGCTCCAGTAATTGAAACCTCGCTGAAGCAGCAGATGCTGTAACATGGAGATCAGTCAAGTCTTCTATATATGCTCAAATATTTATGCTTAACATGATGGTGTTCATATTGTTGCTAGTCTTCGGGGACGCTCAGCGCTGATAATTTCTTTCACCAAGGGCTTGTTAACCCTGCTAAATTACAAATGAAGGGACACCGTGTCTCTTTGTACTTTCTGGCGAAGGGTCCCGGCAATCCGATGGTCGGGCGAGCCCGAGGTTTGGAGAGACAGAGAGACGGACTGATTCCGGCTGAGACGTCCGAACGCAGTTTATCTAATGCAAAGAATACTATACGAGTGTCTCATGATCTATGAATTGCTAGTACATCGACCGTATTGCAGGTGTAACTGCTGCATATACGTGACGCACACCAATAAGGGCGTCCTATTGTCACCTCTACGGCTTGTAACACTATTCGTATGATGCCGCATCTTTAATTTTCTCATCAGTTAATCGATCTAGTTAAAGACTTCCAAAGCAAGTCACCCCCGCTCGCGAGGCCTCCAAAAAAAGAAGATATAATCGCCAGTTTGTCTTTATCGGCGGGAGAAAAAAAGGTAGAAAAATTTGTAGTCTGCCGGTGCCGGCAGACACCGAAAGATTTAACGGAGCGACGATGGCAAAAACAGAGGTTGAAATCAACAGAGCGTCCAGTAATCGGTTATCAGTAGCTATTCACACAAGGCCTGTTCCGATGTATATTTCTAATACATCATTCATTTCTCGCTATAGCAGGGCCTTCTTCTCCTTTCATTTGCAAAAACAATGAGCTCCGCGAAGCGTAAGATCTGGCCGCCAAGGGAGTCTAAAAACTCATAAAGTAACACCCCCTCCTAGCTTGATCAACGGCGACGAGGGAATTGCTCTATCTATGTACTCGGACGACAAATTTGCTCACGACATCGAGACTATATACTTTAAATACATGGCGGGCATGGCACGACATTTTAATTTTGCCAGTCCCAGGGTCTTGCGCATTCTCAACGCCTGGATGAACTTCCTTGATATCCGGGAGTGAACGATGAATATTTTGGCTGTACCATCTTTGATAAAAGGACGTTGGCGTGACCTTCGCGGGTACGCAGTGACCCGACGTGACCCCAAAGCATAAGTTCAGAAGATTTTGGGAGGGTTTAGGGATGGGGAGGTGTACAGGCCTCGTCTTGTTAATGTTGAGGTGCATACAATCAGGTACAGTATGTATTATTAAATACGATCAAGTTGTAATAGTTGAGCGAAAAAAAGGCGATCGTTGCTGAAAAGTGTTCTGTAAATAATGAAATGCCGGGAGGCTGTTTTCACCTACGCACTGTGAGGAGCACACTTTCGGTAAAATAAGTGAGAGGCAAATGCAATTCTGCTTGTCAGAAGAGAATGCGTGAACTTTAACCTACAAGAAGTCACAAATGTTAAAAAAGGTCGGTAAATACCACGTGCAAGCAAGTCTGAACGATATGCACAGCAACTACACTAGTGTCGAATTCGTTCACTGTAGGGACAAAACAAAACAAAAGTACCCCCCCCCCCAAAAAAAAAAACAAAAACAACAAAAATAGAAACCAAAACAATATTCCTGAATCTTTATCTAATTCTACAAAAACAGAATCACCGGGACAATATTTTTTGTTTGATTGTGACACTGACATAAGTAAATGAAACAGACTATTTCGGGTGTCTGCACTGACGAACAATATCCCGCCATATAAGCTTTCACCGCGTTCGTATGCGTTTGTGTATACTCGGTTCTAATACAAATAGGACCCTTTAGGAGGATCGGGGGAATGTTAACTTTCAGAGATAAAGCAAATTTGAACATTTACAGGCGCGTGAAATGTCAAATATTTCGGTAGCAAACGACTGTCTGTCGGCGACTCAAAAATCCAACGGCGATAGGTTCAGACAGTGGACGCGGTACAACGCACCGGTGAGGACCTTCGAGTTAAACAGTTAAAAGCGTACGCCGCGCCGATCAACAAATCTTCTGAACTAATGTCGAAGTTTTTACTAGCATATGTAAAGCGATCAATCATTCATGAATGTTGATCAAAAAATTACAGTAGATTATTACCAGTGTACTCTTTCTTAGAGTAATATCCGGACACATTGTTCGAAACTTCTCTCTCTTTTTTTGTGTAAAATTGAGGATTCAAATACCTGACACTGTAAAACGTATGATTTCTTTTCTATGCTTGCGGCTCTATTCATTAACGGACCGGTCACAGGGGAAATGACACAATAGGAGAGATATATACTGTACTTTTGAAATTGCCAACGCACTATACATACATTCTTTTTTTCCCAAGTAAGTGTGGATAGTTGCTTGGTTCTTACCTGTTAATGAAGTGGAGTGCAATAAATCGTTTTGACGTTTTCGTTGACACTACTCAGTGACAGTGTTTAATATTAAATGATTTCATTTTGCACTTTGCAATACACTGTGTGTGCATGCATGCACGTATGCATGTATGTATGTATGTATATCTGTATGTATGTATGTATGTATGTATGTATGTATGTATGTATGTATGTATGTATGTAAGTATGTATGTATGTATGTATGTATGTAAACAAATAATCAAGTTTGAATTGTCATATTTTTGTCTTCTTTGCCTTCATTTGTCTATCGATAAATGCATCCATTCATCCCCAACGCATCTATGTGCTCATGTATGGAGCCATCAAATCGTGAGGGCTTAGGGTAAAATCTTGCTTTCTCTCTATATCGCCCTTGTGATAACTAAGAGGTCAACAGAAGAGGAGGGGGTTTGAAACTGGGGTTAAGGAGTGTATAGATGGTTGCAGTCCGCGGCGAACAATTTTCCTATCCGAATTAACGATTGCGGATCCAAACTTTGCCCGTCTGGTCACCTCTCCGTGAAGTTTGTGTCAACTTTATCCGTTGCAGTTTATCTTCATCGTTCACTCCTTTTATCTTTTTTACTCCGACAGGAGTCGACTTCACGAACAGGTGATGTAGTTCTCAATATTAATGAAATATTTACCTATGGTGCGGACACTGACATAGGTCAACATCGAGAGAAGTGTGAAAGAGTCGGCACGTGTCTCCACCGTGTCAGAGCGAGCATTTGAGATCGTCCCGAGCCTTCGGCAAAGCGACCGAGCCCGACAAGACCGTCGTGAAAATTTAAAAGCTTCCTTACACGACCCTCTCCCTCGGTGCGGAAACTAAATCCCATCCCGAAAGCAGTGCGGTCTCGACTTCGAAAGCCATCCTCGGTAACCTTTCTCATAGGCATAGGGGATTTTCAACGGTGACAATTTATCCCTGGGCACCCTGACACCGATTGAAATGGAGAGAAAAAGTATCGCCCGCTGAGATGGGATAGTCAATGATTGTCTATTTTCAAGATCGACGTATTTTCTTCACAAATATTTCTTGGAGAAAAGGAAAGTTTACGCAAATTGGTGATTTCGTTTTCTGTAGCCACGTCATTGGACACAGAAACTTTAGATTTTGACATTTTTTTCAGATTTTTGTTTCATCTGTCAGCCACAGTTTCTAGGTCTACTTTCCAAAATGTGTCGTAATACTCAGTACTCAGCGTGTCAACATTTGTGACTTTGCGTTGTGTTGACAGCCACATTCAGGTCCGGACTTGAATTCAATCGCCAACAAAGACACTGCCCGCCGTCGCATACGCTGAGAGGCTACATTGGCAAACCAAATACTGGTTATTTCAAAATGCCACGGGAAGTAGACCGAAAGAATGTAGCAGCAACAAAAATACTTAAAAATTGTGGCAGGTAACAGTCACTCTAGTTTTTAGATTTGAAAAGTTCCACCTTATAAGCCGTCGATGTTGAGAGCTTTGAGAAAGCCAGCTTCAGGATAAGACTCACAGGCGACAGGCGTTTGGCGATGCATGCCAGTTACACCTCCAGGCTAGGTAGGCCATCTTTATTGAAAACTGCCGTTCATGTTCACCCTAACATATTACACGCTAAGTTAACCTTAACACAGGACCCGGGGAAAGAAAGAGTCTGAAAGAATCGCCGGCTACGCAACAAAGGACGAGTGTATACGAGTGAGTTCCAAGGCCTGCTTTGCCTTGGCGCATTCAATGGTTCTATCCATCGAATAAACGAGGCGATCGGCTATGATCAAACTAACACTGTTATCGCTCAATGAAGATTCGGTTAGTTGAATCTTGGAGATGGCAAAACTCCCTGTCCAGAAATGCACTGAAAACATTTCTTAGCAGCGACGGAGACCCTGAAAGAAATATGTTTGATCGATTTGACTCCATGTTGTGTTGTGGACGGCTCTGATATGTCGTCTGTCAGCAAGTTTGACACGGTATGTGTCGCAATTTAAAGACGAGCCTGAGAACTCCACACACGCAACCGCGACGGAGCACAAACGAATAGTAGAGAATGTCTGTTTTCTTCCTGATACATTGGAAATCCATACGAAAAGATTTGGGCAGACAGAGAGACAGACGCGTTGGCCGGGGTCTGGCACAGAGGCGACGGAACGATGGTGGGTGAAGTGAGGAGGCTCGTCAAAGGACTTGTCGGCTAAACGGCCAAGGGTTCAATGCCCCTGCAACAGAGAGCCGTGGCGTGCCAGTCCATCAGATAGTATACCGAGGCGTATTTGATATGCATACACGGTGTGTGCAGGTGTGTAATAAGGTGGAAAACTTTTAAAGTCAGTCAACAGATCAGAGTCCACGTCTCCCTGTGAATGACATCTAGAAACAGAGGAATGCAATTCCGGTCCCCATCTCCAGACTTTTAAACATCGGCAAATTACATCTCCTCAGTAATAAAAGTGCATTCTATTCGGCTGAGAAGCGTGTTCGAAGCGTAAGCTATTCCTTTCATAGCAACACTACACGTGTACAACAAGCCCGACAACGAAGCAGTTAGCAATGATAACCTATGTACGCTTTCTAGGAAAATTAGTATTATTATCATCAGACCTCGCTCAAAAATAGGAGAATTGGCTTGAAGGTAGAGATAGGGGCATGTAATATGATCGGCTTGTATGGTGTCTGGATTTCTCCAAGAAATACGTGATAATAATTTGTCCTATCAGTCTGGCGAATCAAACGGTACCCGAAGTACCGCCATGGAAGATAAGAAAACCGGGCTTCGCAGCAAACCATACACGATGCAGTGAGTCGGATTTCAAAAGGCATAACAGATGAGGAGCTGACTCCTTTTTGTCTCCTTTGCAGTTTTCGCGCCCCGACTTCAACAAAATGATGGCTTTTATCATGTATGTACGTACGTATATGTATAAAACTGCGTAATGGATGTATGTATGTATGTATGTATGTATGTATGTATGTATGTATGTATGTATGTATGTATGTATGTATGTATGTATGTATGTATGTATGTATGTATGTATGTATGTATGTATGTATGGATGGATGGATGGATGGATGGATGGATGGATGGATGGATGGATGGATGGATGGATGGATGGATGGATGGATGGATGGATAGATGGATGGATTTCTAAGTGTGCAAACTTGTGTATCAAGGTATGTATATAAATGTGATAAATTCTTTCCTACAAAAACATTATGCCTTCTTAAAATTACATGCAAGAAAAAATCTTATCTATTTCGCATCAGCTATTCATTTTCTCGAAGATAAGTATCAACATTTCGGGATGAGTGAACACAAGATGCGAAATCAAATTAGGGGAAAATAAAGACGACAGGAGTAGGTACCTGTTTGATGTGATCTTTACGGCAAGTACGTTTCGCCGCCGAATGCAACAATAACAACAGTTATGTACCTCCACCATTTGTACCATGTAGGTTTTCTTCGCAATATACACTATATTTATTCGTTGTTCAAAGAAACCTAACCATGTCATCATCATTGTCACCAGCATCATAGCCTGCCATGATGATGGTGGTGAAGATGATGATGATGATGATGATGATGATGAGGAGGAGGAGGAGGAGGAGGGGGGGAATTGCCACCATTATCATGGTCAAGTCCTGACTTCATGGTCTTCTGATCGCTAGCTGTTCAATGTATGGGTGACGCAGATGAGAAAATTAGGAAACCACTCATGGTTTTCGAGTTCACAACTTTTGAACATTTGTCCAACAAAAGCTTTGTCTCATACGTGAATGTACACCGTGGGCATGTATTTACATGCATATATATATGTACCGGGACGTGTGTGCGTGTGCGTGTGTGTGTTTGCACAACTGTGCGTCTCTTTATCTGAATGATTTTCTGTGTTTTGATCCAGAGCAAATATACATAACTTGTGTTGCATTTATTGCGACGGTTGCACACACTTTAATCTCAAGTAGTATATGAACGGAAAGGCTGGTGCGAACATTTTGAGCATAAGTTTTTACCTATGTTTTACCGCCCGCGCGCCCCCCCCCTCTCTCTCTCTCTCTCTCTCTCTCTCTCTCTCTCTCTCTCTCTCTCTCCTCTCTCTCTCTCTCTCCTCTCTCTCCTCTCTCTCTCTCTCTCTCTCTCTCGCATGGATGGAAGTGTGACGCATGCGCAGAGACAAAGGCACGAGAAGGGTTTCAAACGTGTGTGCTTACGTAAAAATATTAATTATAATATATCAAAATTAGGTCTGGCAAATAGCTGGGTCAGATTTGCTCACTTGAACGTGTGACATCCCTACAAAGCGAAACCAATGTTTAATGTTTAGCAAGCAAAACTCCGACAGGTGAAGACAATATGCAAATCTTTGGCATTGTCAGAATAACTTTCTCAAACTTGTTTTCGCGCTTTCTGCCTGCGTCACGTCGTAAATTGAGGTCTTGATGAAAACTTTTTTAAAGATTTTAGTGCCACCAGACCAGTAACCATTTCGCGAACCAAGTGATCGACCAAAATAATCGATTGTTAACGGCAAATTAAAACTGAAGACGATACATTAATTGATAATTCAAAGTATGAATGAACGATAAGTTATCATTATTGCAAGATGTCAAAAAAAGAACACTGACGCGGTTTGCATAATCACAATACTGGTGATCTTTTTTGTGTTGAACGGAGACTTGTGTCTGTGGTCGTGTCGAATATGTGAGAATGGATAAGGATCTATTTAGAGTTTATTTACATTTCAGATACAGTTTCTTGGCTTCTGTGAATGAGGAATTTTTTGTGTCTATTTCTGTTCGGTCAGATTATTTTGTATCGAAACCAAACAAAACCACAACAATAAAGGTTGACTGCTGTTACACTTGTTTCTGTCACAGAAAATTTGGAAAGAACCAGTCCAATAACATGCAGCTGAACAGATATTGAAAGAGTCCAGCATGTCACACAAATCGAAATGAAAGCTATAAGTACTCGTTGCGATTGACAATTTCTAGAAATCAAATCTTAAACGCCCTGGGCTTCATTTTAGTGGACAGACACCGCTCTTAAAAGTTTGAATACGCGAGAAGACGGACATATTTGCCGTGCTTTCAACCTGTCTCGGTGCCTGTCTCTGTCTCCCCCTTTTTCCCAACTGATTGAGTCGTCCATGGCAGGTCTTCGGGTGATTGCGAATATTTAAAGAAATTCCCAGGTCGGCATGAAAAGTCGTCACTTTGCTTGCCGCTCAAGTGCCAGGTTCCTGCGTGAAACAATGCAAGGTTGACTCGCAGCCATGCGTGACGCTAACGCCAGCATACACAATGTCCCATCGCCTGTCATCTCTCATTGCCATCAGATGAACGACTTCCCTCCACAGTGAATATTAACTTACAAAAAAAACTATTCCCGACTTCTATCATTTCCTGAATCCCTTCATCAACTCGACGTTTGAAATCCGAGCAAAAGCAAACATTCAAAAATTGTTTACTTTCGGGAGGTAAACCCGAACGATTCCTAATTTGCCCGATATCTAAATTAAAATCACAAATAAAGAGAGATAGGTCGACTGCCGGATGTCAAACCTCGGAATCCAGTTAAGCATAGGTACGAATAAAATAAAAAAAAATAAACTAAGAGCGCATCGAGAATATAAAACTACTGATTTTACAAAACAGCGTCTCTGGATATTAAAAGGGAATATTAATATAAAAAATAATAATTATAAGCTTGAGGAGAAAGGAAAATATCACAGAATCGCGTGTGTTCATGTATCCTTCACAAAAGGGTAATTGCTATTTCTTAACAAAAAACGCGCATCAATTTTTCAGAGCAAGTCGCTGACACCGATTAGGCCTAACTCAACGATAAACGGACAACACACGGTTAGATGTATTATAGATTAAGTGGTGAAACGCACCCGGTTATCTCCGCCGTCCATTTCTATATATTTGTGTCTATTTCACACAAATCAGTTCGTTCCGCGCGCGCTCATAGGAAGGCGTTTTCTTCTCTCGCTCTCTCTCTCTCTCTCTCTGAATATGCAACATAGAAGACATCGCGAATTGGAGTATTTACACAGACTATCTCATTGTACCTACGATGTAATTCCCTTTGCTAATTTCCTCGATTTTTTAATACGATGAATTCTACGGGTCTGATTTCAATGGGGAGGTTGCATCGGAGGGGCGACACTTGGTATTTAGTTTTTCATGGGATCAATTCTTTTCATATTTGCTTTAATTGCCATCTCTATATTATTAATGTGGAAGTCAAAGGCTGTCGACTTTTAGAATTTATTCCGGGGAGCTTGGAATCAGTGTCGAGATGGTGGGGATGTTTCGCGGGCATCCAGAGACCCGACACAATGCAGCTTACGTCTCGCGGGGGTTGTGTTTCATTAAGGAGCCTCTGTTCTGTCTCATTCTTAATATTGTTAATGCTATCATCGGCGAATGACAATCCGGGGTAGTTACATTGTCCCAACCCTTTCCTTGAAATTAAAACATTCCTCTTATCTCTGCCGTGCACTGCTCGTCAAAAAAAGAGAAGAAATACCGGCCTTTTCAGAATGGGAATAAGAAGTAATAATTTTCCGATTATAACCCAGGCACATTGACCCGAAATTCATTACATTTATTGTCATATTGCTACGCGAGTTCTTGTCAATGGCTCTTAATCCCATCTCCGCGGCGCTTGAAGTTTTTTTCGCCCCAATATGCTGATACGGGCGCGGACACGATTCCCTGCTCAAGAAAAATATTCCATCTCAACACTGGAGACTGAGTCTATCACGAGTGGAACCACTTAAGATTTAATTTGCAAAGTTGGCTTCAAGTAGTTTCGGGTCTCGGGCACTGCCGCGCCTCGGAATTGCCTGCTCTAGATACAAAGCGAAGCTTATAATCCAAATACGTGCCGTGTGATCTAAACTCCATGTAAAGCGGCAAATTATAATACACATTATCGCTGCTCGGAATTTGGGTAAAAGTTTGTCTTAGCATTTAACGCCGCTTATATGGAATCACTATAATCGAATTTGTCTCAACTCTAGTCCTATTACTTTCGCTTTATTGACTCCGATATAATACCCGACGAATGGCGTTTCCCATGTAAACCAACCAGATCATCTCTTCTTCTTTCTCATCTTTCTTATCTCTATCCCACTTCACGCTTGCATTCGTCTAGATGATGAGTCGTCATCTACTCACCCAATGTTGACTTCAATCACAAATGTCGTCCATCATCGATCGATGGATCGACACCTCCAATGACGTAGTCTGTCAGCATTTGGTCTTAGTCCCTGTCCCGTCGATACAATACTGTATGGGGCTCATACAAACACACGTGCACACACACAGACACACACACAGGCACTCACAGACAGACAGACAGACAGACAGACAGACAGACAGACAGACAGACACAGACAGACAGGCAGACAGACAGACAGACAGACATATGACTTACACTTGATTAATACGTCGACCATGATATGAACATACAAGGTTAACTCAAGGCTACACTTATCCGGGTATATCCTCGATATCACCGTCTCAGTTATTCTCAACGGTATTGTTTCCTTTCTTTGTTTTCAGCGGTTGACAAACCTTTTGACAATAAACTATGCAAAGGTCTAGTTTAAAAAGCAGCAATAAACAGTAGTTTCGCCAAGGTCATGTCAAACAGTGTATAAAAAGTGGAATTCAAACTTGACCAGATTTAGGTGAAATGTTGAAACTTATAACTGTCACTTAACTACAACATGCCATTTACGCTTGCCTTGTAGTTTAAAAACTGCATCACGCCAATTTAGAGAATTAATGTTGCATCATTAATTGGCTAAGTTAAGGATGGTCTTATTTGACCTAGTCCTAGTTTGATACTTTTGTAAATTGTCATACTTGCCGCCAGTTTGACAGCTTAGAAAGAGACAGAGACAGAGACACCCACACAGAGGGGAGAAACAGAGACAGAAAGAGACAAGTTTACGGTCAGAGAGACAGAGACAGAGACAGAGAGAGACAGAGATAGAGACACTAAGACACAACTCGAAAGCGTAGAAGTGGAAATCCCATCTGAAACCAGGCAAGGGAAAGTGGAAAAATGCTTGCAAAGCTTACACTTCTGCACAAACAATTTTTATTCGTGTGTAAGAATATAGCCTTATAGACGTAAAACAAGCATGGACAGGTTTGTGATGTATGTTCATGATGGGGATCTGGAAATGTATCTCTCATTTGTCTGCTGTGTTGGAATACACTTTAAAACTCAAGTCATTTTGGCGATGTGTCCCCCCTTTACATCCCTGATTGTAAATTGGAACGTATCATTCCATCCACTTGACGGCATCAATGGTGACACTTGAAATGTCAGATGGAGACGTTTACAACACTTGGTCAATGCAATTACTGTTTAAGCAGCACGTGAACTTGGACGGTGGTTGTTGACAATGGCTAAACAGCGGGCGATGCAAGTGGGCCATGGACGGACATTAATGACCAATCCTCGATATTACACTTATCTTATTTACAAGACGTGTTTTATAGAGTCAATGGTTCCTAGTGTGTAAAATGCATACTGGCAATTTACAATGCTATTGTACGTTAATGTGGACATGTCTAATTTCAATAGAAGGCCTAGATGATCTGCGCTACTTTATCAATTGCAAAGCAGGTGTCATGGGCGGAATATATTTTTGCAAACAGATGGATGGTCTGAAGGAAAACAAACCAGTCTTCACAAATGGTCTTTTCCCCTCTCTTGATTGAAAACGATAACGCCACTCAATTAGCATATTTGATGAATATTTTTACACGCCACCGCGGCGTTGACACGATTGTGGAAAACAAAGCGGGAAGTTGCTAATAACGATGGCCCGACTTTTTGCATCCGAATATGAAATCGGTGGAATTAGCAGGAAGCTCCATGAAAAATGTCTATGTAAAATGTGGCTTACTCTAGACACAACTTGTTAGAGTTAAATATAATTTTGAAATAGGGAGACAATGTCAGCAGATAGAACTCTAGTGTAAATAGAAAATTGTAATAGCAATTCGCGCTGTGGCGAATTTATGCGTACAATTAATTCAGCATTGTTAAAAGACGCATGGTATATATTGAACCTCATTCTTTGGCCAGTTTACGAGGACTTTCAAAATAAGATGGAAATATAACATTGCCGTCTACTTCCAATACAACCAACCAAATTGATACACGTATCATTTCAGTGGCTGAATGGGTAGTTTATTGCGCTCCGATGAAGAGAGTGAAACTTGTTGGCTGCCATATAGACGATATCAGCATCATACTTATCACGTTTAGCGGTGTAGTTCACAACTCTTGTTCTTCATCCGGTAAGGTTTGACAATTTAAGAAGCCGGAATTTCAGTCCCCCCCTTGGATATTTTTTCGAGCGCGTCTTCGTTCTTATTCGTAATGCCAGTAACTGTCAGGGGCGATAATTGTTGGACATAAGGTATTAGTGATCGTGGCTGACTATTGGCTACTGGGAAGAGAAAATTTGATGATATTTATCCTGATTGCCCGGGGGAAGGGGGGCCATTCTCTGAAAACTTTGCATTCGCTTGGTAGGGTAATCCAAGCCGGTAACCTTTCATCGCCGAGGAGAAATACCAAATAACACTCGGAAAATCCTCTTCCAAAAGACATGGAAACCGACAGCCACTTGCCCAAATCGGATCTTCGGGTATATAACACGGACAGAAAAGCATTGCAAAGCTTCGACGGTTCGTTAACAATGCATGATCATCTGACGCTTAAGAATCCCAAACCTTATGAAAGTATAAATTTATTAAAGGCAGCTCATCAATAATATTTGAGGCGTTTAAACGGATTTTTTTCAGCCCGACAATGGGTCTGTCGTGTGCCACGTGATAGCAACTCGTCCGCTTTCCCCCAAGACACCGAACCGCTTCCATTGCTCGATTCATTAGAGGGAGAGAGAATAGAAGGGGGAGGGAAAAAACTGCATCGTTACCCGAAATCAATTAAAAAGAACGAGTGCCTATCAGTTTTTCCCTCATTGTATCAATAAGGTTAGCTATACACAGACACTCGCAAAGTATAAAAAATTCAGCTGATGGCCATGAAAAATTTACCGTCTTCGTACACATGGGTAAATGCCTCTACACTTAAGGTCCGTGTTGAACAATTGATACTGTTAAACTCTCCATTTTTTTCGCGAGGTCCTGAATATTGATAGGCGATGGCCTGTTTATCGGTCAGCAAAGGTCAGGTCCTTCTCTGTCCGTCATCTATTTTATCATCGTTTATGAGTTTTGAATTTAATCGGAGCTCTGCCGCGCAGTAATGCACTGATGAATCGGGGCATTGAGTGCAAATGTATCCGTTTCTGAACTAATATATTTCGGGTGTTTTCTTAAAACTTGTGATAAAGTACAGAACGGGAATAATCGAGCGATAGCGGTCGCATTCTGTTGATTCCTCTGTAGAGATTTTCTGAGATCGCGTTGCGTTATTTTTTTTATCATTTTTACCCAAGACCCACTTGCTTATTCATTTCGACTGCATACGCAGCAGCACAGGTACGTGCAAACAGGAAACGAGACAGGAAATCGACACAGGCAGAAAACAAGTGGAATGCTCGTAGGGAGGAGGATTTCGGAAGATGTTCCCCGCATTGAAAAGAAACAGACAAGTGCCTTCTCACTATTCGTATTTCCTGTCTGTCACTTTCACTCGGCATCAGCGATTGTGACGTGTAGCGTGAAAGGCAACAGTCAATTTCCTAAGTGAATTAATACATAACTGAAAAACAAAATGGAATTTTGATGTTACATAGATTCCCCCGCCTGTGTATTGATCATATTAAAACCTATTAATTTGGCCCCGGGCTTTAATGCCCATAATGTGACACTAATACATCATTACGGCAAATTGCACAGCGAGTGGGTGCAGACGCTGCAATATGCACGCAATGGACAGCAGCCCATGTCTTTAAGTGCGCTGGGTATGGAAGGGAAAAAAATTAGAGCCTTACGATATAATTCGAAAACCGCGACTTTCGGCATTTTAATGTGACGATGACTGCGCATGCATTGCTGGCTTACACGCGTAGATAGAATCACCTTTGGTTGTGCGGTCAGCGATCAGATGTCCGCGCTGATGATGGTATAGAGAGTACGCGACGCTGGTAACATTGGAATGGGCGAACTTTGGATAGAATAGCTCGGGCGGCCACCAGTTAGGAGTGCATTTCGACTGTGACAATGAACCACAGAAGTCGAGTGGGCGTTGGACATGTTTATTAACTTAATGCTAGTCAGCTCGGTTGAAAGATCAAACATGACCTTCAATTGACTGTAAACGTTTTCCGGATTAGTTTCATGCCCAGAAAGCTCAAATTGCAAAGATCCGGGATTGATCGGTGATTAAAAATTGTATTTTTTTTTCGTTTTGACAGAAGAGTCACAGTGTCACCATATTAGGAAATCGACGAGTAAGATGAGTGTTCATGTAAACGTGCTTCAGGTCGGGATTTTTCACAAGACATCTTTATGTGAAAATCACAGAAGAAACTTTCCTCTTCACTCCAGGCTGACACTTTAATCAAGTTGAATAAAGAAGGAGTCTCATGCTCGACTTGAAAGGTCCGAGTGTACGCAGCATAGGTCAAAGCAGGATATTTTTTGGGGAGGGGGTGAAAAAAGCGAGCAAAAAAAAGTGGCCATTGAAACGTATATAGTATATCTGCACAACCGTTCAATTCCGGTTTCTTTTAACCCTATTCAACGCTATTTCAGTCTTGGTCGACGGCAAAAGTGCTGTTTTTATGCTGCAGACACGCCTGGCTGGGCAAAATTAACACGTGCCGGCTTGATGCGTGCGGACACCAGATAACGCACGGCACTGGGATTAAAGATATTTCACCATACACTTTTGTTTATCGTCGTCTAATAGGCTTTTTTGGAAACAGACGACACACGTGAACTTGACCAATTGATTTGATAATGGTTTTCTTCCATATTGATGAGGCTAAATAATCGTTCGAGGACATATCCCGTTGGGTTTTTTCGACTCTGATGCTTGTAGCTCATTCAATCACGTGATTACGTTACGAAAGAGCTACACTTTTTGACCCCCCATGACAACGATGGGACATCTTTTTTTTGGAAAGAAATATCAAACGTTTATGGGCTGTCTCCTTCATGATGAGGTTGCCATGGCCACTGGATGTGCAAGAACCGATAAGTGAACAGAAAGTTCGAAACAAGGGACAAAGATTTTCGTTTCGTTCAGAACACATCCTCATCCCAATATCCCCGGCATCGCGTACTTTTTTCGCCGTTGCATCCGGCTGATTTGTTAACGGTCTGTCGGCAGGCGGAGATCAGTCACGTGCTTCGTGACGACACCAAATTGAGCTCTCCCCTTGTTAGTTCAAGTGCATTTGAAACGATCGCAAGGAACGAGACGAGCCTTATTTCATCAATTTATGTTGAGTGAGAAATAGGGAAATCTTCTTGCTTTGACATCGATGTGTCAGGCACATGCCGTTCAAACAGTCACTCAGTTGACAAAAATTAGAATGTCTTCTGCATTTTGTTTTGCATAATCGCTTAAATTATTATTACGCAGAAAAAATTAAATCTCTGAATGTTATGGAAAACGTATGAAATATATGTCGATTTCGCTAAGATGTTACTAATTTTGAAATAAAAATGGCGTCGTGCCTATAGCGTCAGTAGGCTGTATTGCGGTGGCGGATTTTTTTTTTAAATTCTGCAATGATGGTGATTCAGTGGCAAATGGTATTGCACTTAACAAGGAAAGTATTCATTCGATAAGACAAAGCTATAATTGAAAATGTCGGTGACTGGGGCGAGTTGTCAAAAGTTACACCTTGCTATCAAAGTAGAGTCGGCCCGACACGTCTGATCGCTGTACTGCATTACACCCAGGATCACTCCCCGGTAAAATTTATTACTCGGGGTCATGAAAAATCATTATGTTGAGACTCGTCTTGAACGACAATCCGATATCTGCGTGGAGATTGCAGTTTTATTGCTCCTGTATTTCTGAATTAGATAATTCTGGAATGCACTGTGCTCAATGTCGTTTTCACACAAAAAAGATTGTCATTCTTGTTCTTTCTTTTTTCAGTTTGTGTCGTTTTTTTTCAAAAGTCTGGTTTAAGGCATCTAATCTTCAACATTGGCGGTAAGATTTCTGACTTTTTATTCATCGTAAATTACAGACACCCACTTCATTTTATAATTAATATTTTGATTAAATTGCCTTTTCCGGAGCCTCTCTAGGCTTGTCGGTTTTGAAAAAGAAGAATGTTCGCCAATGAACATGTCAAACAGGTTGACGATATCGTTCCGTTGTCGGGGTTTTTTTTTTGGCTCGCTGTAAAGTCGCCGCCAATGATGTGGTGTGCAGCCCGGCGTTAACACCAAGCTTTGTAATTATGCTCGACGCTCGCCGTTAAAACGCAGCGAAGTGACCCCATCACTGAAGATCATCCCGGAGCCTGTCTGTCGATTGGTCACTGGTCGACAACTGTGGAGTAAAAACATCGCTCAAATCCAACGACGTGGAAAATGCAACCGCCTCGCTGCCTGGCTCGAGCCCTACCGTGTCTTTTATGACTGGCTTCACCGAAACTCGCTTTCGCTAATTACATCTGACAAAAACTGGAGCGCATTGAACCTCGGAGAATATGCTCATATGGCCCTCCTTTGGCGGATTTTAACAATATTAGTATTAGCGCACATCTGCATTGTATTTCTGCCGAAAACCGAGTGTTATACCATTAGTGTAATACGCTTTGCCACAATGAGTCCGATCATGTCCAATATTCCTCGTACGCCCAATAGATCCCATCTCTACAAGTATTATCGCTCGGTGATAACCCGGCTTGTCCACTTCCGTCGAGGAAATCGTTAGTCTACAAAAGCAGTTGGCTTTTGGCCCTCCCAGCCCCCTCCCCTCTGCTTCAAGATCTCGAGCGAAGGGTAGAACTCCTCCGATCTCTCCTCTTTGGTGCGTTGAGTGACGCGTACAACCTCGCGTCTGCGGAAAGCGACATAGAACACTGGTCTTCACACCTAGTACATTAAAAATGCAATCGACTTTCATTGCTTTTACAAGTTAGTCAATAGTCTCAGTGTGAACGACGACTCTCCAGAGCTGGTTACGCTTTCGACACGGACCCGCTGTTTGTTGTCGGTTAGCGCGGCGAATTCAAATCTCTCCCGCTGCTATTGCTGTCGTCCCCACAGCCCTGAAAAGCGAAAGTGGAACGCTCAGCAGAATAACACTCGAGCACACGCACTTGTCACTACAATAGGTGGCGTGTTCTATTGTCTTAAACGTGAAACCGACTGTGTTTTGAGTTGAACACTCTCAATGGCATTTACTTTTTGAAGCTTGCAGTGGATTAGACTAAGTGCAAATGTAGTCTTCATACGGAGCGCTTTTCACACACGGGCGCACTCAGACATATACACATGCACGCACGCCCTCCCAGTAAAGTGATAGCGTCAACTTTGCGGTGCATCGATGGCCGACGCATTTTGGCATTTACCAGAACAATGAAAGGGGAGAGGATATCCATGTTGTGACTGTCAAGTCGCTGAAATCCGTCCTGCAAAGGAGTGACTGAAATTTCGATGTGATTAAAGTTTTCGATCCCGGTGCCGCAAAAATACGTTGTTCCAGGGTCGGGCGGGGATGGGGTGGGGTGGGGCCCAAAAGTGAGCTGACTAGAAACGGCTCGCATGGTAATAACAAAACTGAACGGTCACAGGGTGTAAGGAACGACAGTATTTGATATCTTTCCAATTTGCATTTTATTTAACAAGGGCCAAGAGTGCCCTAAAGTTGAGTATCATATCAGCGGTCAGTTGACAATACCATGACTGTCCATACATAAACATCAAAACTTTGCCATGCGTTTTGCAGACCGTTCTATCGTCTCAAACATTAGTTTTCAGTTGTGTTTCACATACGAAATTTGTCTCTTTTTGAAACTCTTGGGTTTGTTATCACTGTTGCACAATTATATTAGATCGTATTTTTCCCTTGGTGAAATCGGCCTCTCCTCCTCTATCCGTCACTTTTTTGAGTCAAATGAGTTATTTCTGTATTTCTGTGATCTACCTGTCTATAAAACCGGTGCCTGTGGCGCGATTTCCCCTCCCAACGTACCGACGATGACCGAACGTCTGTGTTTGTGTGTTTGTGTATGTGTGTGTGTTTGTGTGAGTGTGTGTGATATTTCGTGCGTGTGTGACATGTACCCTCTGCATGTTGACGGCCGTTCAAGATTTATTGCAATAACAAGCGTGTATTCGACCAGTTTTTACTGGAGGTATGGGAAAGCCATTTTGATGAAATTGACTAATGAAGTGCCAAATGGGTGTTTGTTTTAGCCGATCAATCATGAAAAATACATGCAGTCAAAGAAAAAGAAAACATAACGAGTCATCAAAAAAAAAACTCATAACGCTCAACGCAGTACTCTACAGAAAAGCACTTAAAATTTACGCTTAAATGTCGCAAAACTGCCTCTCTGCAACGAATTTGAAACGTGCAGTTATCTAAGAAAAATTATGCGATATCTATGACGACACACTTGCAACGCTTTCAACGGACGGGGCGGATGCGACTTCAGTAGGGAGTGACATTCTGCGCTGTGTGTACTGCCGACTGGCGACGGTTGCTTTAGAGCGATGGGAACACGACAGATTACCCTATATTGGCGAAGCAAAACAAACTGTTTTTTATTCAAACCCCCTTTTCTATTCATCGGCTACTGTTGTCAATCCACCCAGTTTAACGATTTTCTCTCGTCGGGGTTGTAACACTAACACTGCCCTCGTGCTCGATATAATTTTCGTTAATTATTAGCCAGATTATGATTTATTTAACAAATTGCGTCTCTCATTTCGAAATTTCTGAATTAAAAAGTTTGCACGACGCAAATTTTCAGAAAACTGGTGACTGAGGGGAAAGCATGTCACCTGCCTTTGCTGATTAGGGGTATGGGCGCCATGTTTTTAAAGCTTCGGCGCAACCGACCGAGGAGTGGCGCAAATTGTCCAGTCATTTCGTCGGGCGCGGATATTAATTGCTCCGGGAATTTTAAAATGGTACATTGTGCGCCAGTATTCCCAGGCGTTTCCGTTCATTTGTAACGGTCCACTCTCCGTCCAGTGAGCTTTCGTGAAATTATTACCCGAGCGCCGGCACTGCGCATGCGCCGTGACGTCAGCCTATGAATATATGAGAACAGGTGCAGGTGTATTGATGACAATACAAAAGCATTATATTTTCTATAGGTTTCTTTCCCGTACACACCAGTTAACAGAACCATTTTCGATTCGACCCCCTTATCGCGCACACATCTCAGACACGGGCTGCGCGTCGATCCACAAACCTTGCAACCATGATGATGCAAACGAAGGACCATGTCAGTATGCACCCTCCGATACCGGCTGCGCCCAAATACTCGTCTCTTCACAGGCATCATGATCACAGTTCCGAGATGATGCGACGACACTGCATGACAAGCGCAACGGTATGTAGATATCTTAATCCACGAAAAAGGGAAAATAAGTCGGGAAGTGAAATCCGTTGATATCACTTCTTTTTTTTCTTACTTCTCTCTCTGTCTAATGTTATTTTCATTTGTGAACATCCATAACATTTGAACGATCACTGGTCGTTTTGCTCGCTACGTTATTTATGTATACACTGTTTCATATTTTATGACCCAAGTTGGAATTTTATTCCGGTTGTGTGTAAAACGCTGCCTTATCAGAATTCCCCTCTGAATGACTTGCATCTATTTGCAATTTCACAGAGCAATATATTCGGTGGACTGGATGATAGCTTACTAGCGAGAGCCGAGGCTTTGGCCGCAGTCGACGCCGTCTCCAATATGTCTAAAGGACCGCCAGGGATGAGTTTTAAGAACGACACGGGCTACCCGCACATGAACGGCGGCAATCACCACCCTCACATGTCAGCCCCTACCTCACGAAGTGTCCACGGCAGCTACGACCACGGTGAAACCCTGCTTGGCGACCCTATGGCCATCAGCATGGCCACGTCTATGCCACTGACCAGCATCGGCGACACGATCACGTCTATGGCCATGTCGTCCCACCATCAGAGCCACATGGGCGTTCCGACCGGACCGCACGGTCTTGCAGGCCCACATGCCATGATGCCGCACGGTATGACAGACTTGGACACGGACCCGAGAGAATTGGAAGCCTTCGCCGAACATTTCAAACAGCGGCGCATCAAACTTGGCGTGACGCAGGCCGATGTCGGGAACGCGTTGGGCAACTTGAAGTTACCGGGCGTGGGTTCGCTGAGTCAGAGCACGATATGCCGATTCGAATCACTGACACTAAGTCACAATAACATGATTGCGTTGAAGCCGATTCTCATGGCTTGGCTGGAAGAAGCCGAGAAATCTGCCAAAAGTAAAGAGAAAAACCCAGACATATTCAACAACGCTGAAAAGAAACGCAAACGCACAAGTATCGCGGCGCCGGAGAAGCGATCGTTGGAGGCTTACTTCGCCGTTCAGCCGCGCCCGTCGAGCGAAAAGATCGCGGCGATCGCCGAGAAGTTGGATCTTAAGAAAAACGTTGTCAGGGTCTGGTTCTGCAACCAGAGGCAAAAACAGAAGAGGATGAAATTCTCCGCCCAGGCCAGGTGATGGACTTGCGCTGAACTTTGATTGTTTTAAAAAAAGGGTGAACTCTTGTTTTTCGACGAAGCTGTGGAAAAAGTAGCCGAGTTGGTGATCACCGGACACAGTCGTACGCTGTCGTTGCGGTACTGTAATATTTCAGTAAAATTTTTCCATTGACTGAAAGTGATAAGATTGTCGTATTTTTATGAGTTTAGCACCTTATTTTGTATAAAATGATTATCATCAGTATTTCATTATTCTTCAAGGAGACCACATTGATTTCAAGGAAAGTATATATATTATATATCTTTTTTATTAATTTATTGCGCACTGTAAGATCGCACTTTACTACAGGAGAGAAATTTGAAGTATTGAGAAAGACGTCGCGTTCCTTTTCATGGCGAGCGCACCGTTTCGAGGCCGATTCCCTTCACGAGCTGACCACAAAAGAACTACAGAAAACAAAAAAAAAGACATGTTGAGCGGGACAGTTTGGCCTTCATTGTAGTCGGGGGTTCATCCACTGTATTTGAAAACAATAGATTATCGATAGGTAGTGGAGCTGAGCTATGTAAATCTATATGTAGATTAGGGCAGCTATTTGGGATTATTGAAAGCCGGTTGGTCGAGCCGAAAACAGGTCTGTTTGTGTTCTCGTTAGCCGTGAGAGCGTCGAAGACACTAATTCGATGTATGCAAGCTCCCCTCTGCCCTTCCCCCTTCCCTCCCTCTAACCCAACCTGCGGGATGAGGGACGGAACGTGAGTTTCGAATAATTTGTTGACATTATGACCGAGCCATCCATCATGGACGCTGATCTCCCCAAATTGCATTCCATGTTACAGTGATAGTGTTATTAAGCGAATTCATATGTTAGTTATAAGTGAATTTGTATGCCATATTTATTCTGATCGTTGCCATTAATGGGCCTGAATGCCATGCCTCTTATCATGACTGAAGAAAAACAAGAAGCGAGAGAAAACGATGGAGAAACATTAATAGAGAAAACATGCACAAATTTGCTCTCCGGTCTCGGCAGGTCTCAGTAGCCCCCGCGTTTTATTTGATGAATGTTCTGTGTACATAGCATTATTTGCGCAAGGTACGGGCGGATATCCGAAATTACGAATGAAACTGAAACGAATTGTCATAACCCCCCTTGTATATTGGAACGTTGTCCATGTATGTTTTTTAGCTACTTCGTTTACCAACGGGAGTCAGTTCAGTCACCCCACAGCCAGAGATGCACACAATTCCGATGGGGGTTTTCACGGTTTTTCGCATCGGAGCGAAGGCAATTATTTTTCCCTACTACAAAGCAGATAAGGGGTAATTTATCAGTGACATGTCAATGTAAATTTCAACGTAGAAAATTCGACTATAACATATCAAAACAATATCCAATTCCATAGTATATTTCTATCCGAAATCGATTCTACAAACCGTACAGGTATACGAGTGATTTTTTTCTCTCTGTGTATATATATTTATACTTGCCATAAGTGTTGTCTTAAGTGTGCGCGTGTGTGTGCGTTGCATTTTTCCTACATTGACTTCCATTTTAAAAAGCCGGCACTACCCAAACGACAATAAATATAACGATATTACGTTATAAACATAAGAAACGAGTTTTTTGACTGAAAATGACATTCGCACGTGTTTTCGTAATGGCGTACATTTAGCCTATTATAGTGGCCATTAGGCCGTGCATGCGTCCCCCATTACTAAAAGTAGCGGGGCCACTTAGACTAGCCGCATCAAATACATCTATGCTTTTCTCTCTCTATCTGGCAAAGAACGAATGATTGTAAACCCGGTCACCGTGTGCATAGGACACGACACTGTCAATCGCACGTCATAAGTTCACTTACGGTGATCGCGCTCGTCGAACGCCGAGCCAATACAATTTGTGGGCTCGCAAAAAAACAACAACACTACCACAACAACAAACAAACAAACCGGGGCAAGATTCGGGGTTGAAGACGGCGATAGACCAACAGTGTATCAAATTGAACTTACACCTGTTTGTTCTCTGACTTTTGCTATGGTATGATTCATGTACCGCACAAATGAGCCTGCCCTGTACTTGTTCCTAGAACCCTTGATGCGAATTATTCATTTGACTGGTTTCAAAGCTGTGAGGACAAGAAATGTACTTATTTCACAAGTTTTCTATTGCGAGTTTTTTTAAGTTCGAAATGTATACTTTTTTTGTTTGATTGACAGTAGTATCTGATTATTCTTGTTACAATAAAACACGCTTATTGCCTTGAAGAATAGTTCTAGCTTCCCGTTTCCATCACCTCTATCTTTTCTCTTGGCTTTCCGATGTATCATGCAGTCAGGGGCCCCCTGGGACATCGGGCGTACACAAAAGCTGCCACAGATATCATTATTTTTAGGAAAATGTTTCGCTTATGAAAGCAATTAATTAAGTCATAAAAATACAAAACGGGCGTATGAGAAAAATTGCAATAAATACAAAACAGTGGAAATTTACGGCTTGGCGGGAAGAAAAGGCGGCGATGAGGAGCGAGCGCTGATGCTTAATTTATAAAAGACAATGTGTGAGATGGAGGGATAGAGAGGAGGGTGACAGAGATCAGGTCCATCGGAGAGGTGAAAACATGTTTTTCGATGGTTGTAGTTGATGGCGCTGGGGGACATAGCTACTCCATGGCGGTGGATACATTTTCCCTATCATTGTTTGATTGGCAAACCAGTGACTAGAGACAAGGTATCAAAGACTTTATCAATTAACCCCCTTCTGCCACTGGGGTCAGCGTACAGCTTCATAACGCTGGCTACTTGCAGAGACGACCAGCCCTTGGGATAAGGGCCCATCCCCACGGTAACTCCACAAACATGGGTATTGACTGGAAAACATCGTTCTGTTACGTGTGCCGAAAAGCCAGTGAAAGCGTTTTAAAAGGTTTATTTAGTCAATTATGGTAGAAGAGAGAGATCCTTATCGACGTGAATACAGCGGCGTAACCCCAGAAGCCTGCAAACAAGGAGGTGCATTGAGGCCGTCTGAATAGGCGCGTGTCCCGTATTCGCGGCCCCCACTATTATCAGACGGAGCTGTACTCGACAAACGGACGGCGACGGCTTCGCAACACATGCACCCTGTCTTGACTGCGGAGCCTGCCCGAAATACGGCGGAGAGATGGCCCATTCCCCCAAGGGTGGCTTTCAAACGCGCTCTATTAGGGTAAACTGAGATAGCCCGTTTAAACATGAACACATCATCGGTGCAATATTCCCATCTATTCCGGCACAGATGCTTTCTTGTAACCAACATACAATAACAACGGTGTCCTCCACTCAGCCCGTTGCAATGTGATACACACACTTAATAACTTACAGCGTAATGTTAACCCGGAAATGCTGTCCCAGAACAGGTTGACGGCTCTCCTAGAGTGGCGATGTGACACACTTCGCCGCAATTGATACAAAAAAACAACGGAAATTTACAAAAGGTTAGAAACCAAACGCGCAAAATTCCGATGAAACGATCTTCATAAAACAAAAAAAAAAGAAATTTTGCCACTTCCCTTTTTTTTGCTGTCGTGAAAATATGTGCAGATGAAGTGTGAGCTAAATCTCGGGGAGTGATTGCATGAAAGAAGGAAGAGGCAAAAAAAACGACAGGGGAAAAAGCACTATTATCAAAGTATCGCACCTGCTTCCGTTTGTACATTTCGACTTCCATAAATAGTGATAATTTTATTCATTAAATTTTATCTTCGGCGGATTAGTGCCTAATAGAGGCTACAATACCTGCCGACAACACAGCAAGGCCTGGACCAGGGTTCCTGAGAAAACGGTTAATTTTCGCATCAACGACCACTGCTCGTGATGACGTTTCGCCATCATCAAGCAGCGATTAAAATACGAGGGAGCTTATCCAATCCCAAGGATCCATCAGGAAAAAAATAGATAAGATCCTTCCCAAATATCATGAAAGTGATTAAAATCGACTGTAAATTGGGCATACTGTCCCGGCTGTGTTCGTTAATTCGCGCAGTTGCACAATCCAATTTTATTTGCTAAATGCTTGTTTTTCTAGTTTTTTGCGTCTCATTTTGTCTTAAATTCCGTAAGACGGGTGGATAATGTTATAGCTCGAATGGACAAGCTGGAAACCCGGCATAAATATGAACAATAGGATATTGGCCAAAATAAAGTGATAGCGATGTTAACAGTGTTTACGTGGTGCGTGGAGACAACAGTGGTTAAGGTATCGCAGTACGCTGAACGAGTCACTTCCGCAACACTTCATCCCGCACTTGAAAAAGCAACAAAATCGTGTTTAAGCACCGGCCGCCATTTAGACATCTTTTTTTTTCGGGAAATATATGTTTCAACAGTCTGAGTCGATGATTCGGTGAAAACAAAATAATTAGAATTATGTGTCTTGTAAAAACACACATGAGTCGGGTAACTGGCGTGTGTTGACACAACCACACAATAAGCAAATTCGTCACCGGCTGCTGCTACGGTTCCTGACGGGCATGCGCGATATCGCATCACACGCCAGCGTCTCTCGGTTTAGTTTTCACATTTAGAAAATTTTATTATCAATGTTCGATTGTGGACAGAGATAAAACGTATTGACAGTGATAAGGTCGGGAGCAGTCATTTCATCGCCTAGTCACTATAGACTTTCGCTAAGTATTGGAGGATTTCTGTCCGGTCTCAGCGGTGCCATCGCCGCATGTTTACACACCCAAGTCACGTTTTTTTTCCTGAGACTGATTACGCGTCGAGCGGAGCAACCAACCCGGTCGTGGATTTCAACTCTTCGGGGCGATCGCAAACACACTGTCAACATTTGGAGTAACCCCCTTACACCAGTACGGTCTTTTGATAACAGCATCTGCGGAGATAACGGTGGATGGGACCTAAATTCGTTGTTAGAAAAGACGTTATTAACGGTCGCATGAATTCAGCGCGCGGCTGCACGCTACGCACTAGTTACCGGCACAAACGCATCTTCTTGTGATATTAATGAAAAATGGGGGCGACTACTTGCTATTTTCAATATTGTTTACATTGTATTTCAATCAGTCCAGCGCCATAACTACCAAATGATGATGACTCCAGAGTAATAGAACAGCTAAAATTCCCGTTGAAGGAGTTTCACATGGCGAAACGTCAGCATACGCCAGAAAGACAGGCGCGTATCCCTTTCCCCAGACTTTCCATCAGAACATCAGAATAGGGAACACATTAATTTTTTTGTTGAAACAGTCGTTTACACAGCAAATAGTCGGAATGGTGTTGAGATCAGATGTATTTTGAAGACATTTAACGTCTGTGGGTCCAAAATAAAGCCCATGATCGCAAGAAATATACACAACTTTCTTCCCTATCCAATTAGGCACCTAATTGAGGCTGTCATGTAAATCGATATTTAGAAGATAGGTTACCGTATTACCACACACATCATCTATCGGAAACTTTCAACCTTCATGACGAATACAGCGAGAACATCGACACCAACTCGCACTCTGTAAAGGACATTGCACCAGAAAGCAGCCCAGTTCAAGCATGCAACTTTTATCGATATTTAATAAATATGTTTTTAATTTATTATTCATAATATGAGATCTAAAACAAACGCATGATTACGCGAAACTATATGATATTGTAGGCGCAACACAGAACATATAATCATGGTTGTTTAACCTAAATTATACCAACAGGTGACCCATTCTTAAATGTTAAGAGTGTCGACTTCAGACAAAAAACACCACATAAATTCTGTTTGTTGTAACAGTTTTGTGCGTGTATGAATCACATTTGACCTTGATATTGATGGCTCACAAGTGCTCATCCCCCCCCCCCCCCCGTGCGTCATCTAAAATACACTCTAAACGTTTGGACGCTTATGACGCGTCGGATGCGTTCAGTTTGATCACATGGGAAGTGTCATGTGTGTTCAAGTATTGAACTTTTGTGTTCAGAAATAGAATGGATGTGGTCAGCCATAGATCGCTGCCGTTCTAACACCAACTGATAACAGTTTTTGTCGCGTGTTTTTATCCAGACAACATTATTTTAGTTAGAAACACACATCACGATGTCTTTAGTCTGTTTTCTGCTCCAGTAAACTCCTCTGAAACAAAAAAAAAACGAACAAATATTTTGTTTGACTCGTATATATGTGAATTCGAGTCAGTGAACACTTTTTGAAATCAAAGGCAAATGTTAGCAGTTCTGAAAAAGTTTCAAGTATATTGCTTATAATAAAAGGACGTAAATGTCTTAAAACTATTTATTTCGATAAAATCGTGAAGACAAAAATCTTCCAGAACACTGGTGTTCAATTTGTGAATATTCGTATTCTAATAGAACGCCAAACAGAGAACACTAGTGTTACCAACTAAATGAACACTTGTGTTCCTGGGTGTCCCGAGTATGACGTCACGGATAATCGGGCTTCCTCGGGTCACACGAGGGCCCCTCTGAACATGCGTACATTAGATGCAAGCCGCGCCGCTGCTGCAGACGACGCATTTTGTTGCTGGCGGTATTTTCACATTCTATGATTTTAGCGATTGAGTTCTGCCAGTATTTTGTGACGGTGTGATAGCTGTTTACACAGAAAGTTTGACTGCTACGGTAAGTATTGTATATCGTGGCAAAATGGCATTGAATAGGCACCAAGTGTGAACTGTGGCCCGGCGATAAGCACATGACTCATGACACTCCTCAGAAGTGTATTTTTGCCGTAGAGTACCCTCTCTCGCAATATTGTGAGTCACTTAATGTCTAATTTTAATAATTATCTCTTTTTGTGTTTACACTAGACAGTTGCAAATTTTCGGGCCATTTTCGTGAGTCCAAACACAAATTTTATAAATCACAATTAGAATGCTAGTGTTCTGAATGCTAAATACTAGTGTTCGGTAACTCCTAATGCTCAGCATTAAACATGCAACAATTTTCTAATATAACTGTAACTCAAACGTTATAGTCTGGCCAGTTAACATGCCATTTGCCACATTACAATATTTGTCAGTCACAACATTTCTGTGTGTACATGGTGGTCTGCTTTCCAGAACACATGTATTCTATTAACTTACTCTGCACACTTAATTTGTGTTCAAAAAGTGTTACAGTGTGCTGATGCGTAAACAGTGTTCTATTTCATGTAATTTTGAACATATAAAATGCGTTCAAAAATAAAGACACTATATGTTCTAAACCTGAACACATGCATTCTAGTTTTCTTACTGAACACTTAAACTGCATTCAAAAAGTGTTACAGTTAAGCGTTCTAATATGTGTTCAATAACTGAACACATAACTTTAGAGTGTACACAGTGGGAGATCTCTCCTTCAGTAAGCAAATGTCGAGCTGTTGTAATTCTGTAAATACACAATGTAATTCATCGATATGCACAAGTATGTTTACTCGTTCAAGTATTCCTAGAGGTAAGAGCACCACTCTTTGAAAAAAAAATAAATACATATTTTCCTGCCGAATTGCACCCATTTACGGCAGTTGAATAGTCACGTCATCGAAATACCCATTGTGCAGTGTACGCGCTGTGAGCACGGTACACACAATGCGACGCTATTGTTTCTCATGTCATTTCTCTCCGGATGTAAACAAACGGCAGCCTTCCAACAGACACGCCGACCAGACCCTCTGTAAACATAAAATCGAATCGTCGTGAACTGTCATTCAGACACCTGTCGTACATTGTAACACAAGTAACGTCACGCACGGTTGTCCGGCGACACTTGGCGTAGAACTCTTCTATCCACACAAGCGAGCTAGCTTGCATTGATATTTGTCAGTGCATCTAGGGGTCAACACTGTAGCTGGTTCATATTTTTTTCTCTCCGATCAAGGGGGAAATATGAAAATAGAATGCTGCGAGTATTATCTTTATCACAATTGATTGCCATGTGCATATCTTCATGATCAGAAAATGATAAAATTTTGATCTTTTCAGAACGTCTGTTCACCGTACATTTCCGACTAGTCGCTGACGATTTGTGATTCATTTGGGTTTTTTTTTTGGGGGGGGGGGAGAGGGGTGCAAAAACACAAGATGACTGCACGGTAGTGGAGTAGAAATAATATAGACCATAATCCCCTTATTCCAGTCGCTTCTGTTTCCGATCAATTCATTAATGATGTCCGCATTGATTCAAATTGACTGATACATCGCGATTAGGCGAACTAATTTGTGATCATAGCCTTTAATTAAATGATTAGGCAACGTTGCAAGGAAAACGAAGACGCGAAAAAAAAAAACCCAGCCGCACGCCGCGGCAGACACTTCGCTTTCCGTGCGACGCTCGGCGAAAGCGGGGTGGTCTCCATATCTGAAACATGATACTGGTAGAGAGAGGAATTTTTTGCCATTCAAAATTTATGTAATTTATGAAATTGCGAAACCGCTGGCGAGGCTCAGGGCAATAGGCAAGTAATCAAGTCATGGTTGGGCCGATCTAGCAACACAGCTCGACACAAGCCATGTTGGTGGGATTCGAACAATGAGACTTTTTCTCCGTCTTCTTGCTATACGGTAAGCTTAAAATGTCTCGCCGTTCACCTATATAGCTATATCCACGGCGTATTTCAATAATTTAGCTATATAAATTTCTCAATCAAATTAATAACGGGAAATAAATTTAAAGGCAATTGGTCCATCTATACGAGATTGTCTTGTTGTGTTAATTATTAATTTTCTATTTAACAGACCCTGTGCCTGCCAGCGGAGGACATGGGGCGCTACGTTCAGCATGAAGTTAACAAAGAAATGCCTTTTCCATACAGTTCCCGCCAAACCTGCTCCGAGAAAACAATCATATTTATATCAATTAGCTGCATAGCTGTATTTCTTTGCACGCGAGTTTTGTCTGTTTTTTTCCCTCTCTTTCTCGCTCTTCTGACGATTGTTACGTCTGTTTGTCAGAATTCTACACGATAGTCTTGAAATTTTCGTTCGTTTGTTGGTACATTCCGGGTCGCTCTGTGGTTAGGGCACTTGTCACAAACGGGAGATCAGGTTTACTGGTCGCCCAGTATTGGATTTTTCAACGCGACAGCCGCGGTCTACACGCCGTGTGTTGGTCCAACAACCGCCAAGGAAAATAATTGTGATTTTTAAAAGCTACATCCACTGCCACTTTGGTTGCGTTTTTTCATATTTCTTGTTCTGTTTGTAAAACTAAAGTTTCTCTATCGATTCTACAAATGAATCGAAAAGCATGAATTTTGCTGAAACACAGAACGTGTATATGTTCTGTCCGTTGCCATCATTGAAAACCGAAATTTTGTCCGCACTTGAAAATTTCTTTGTCGGGACCATTGCACTCTATACATAGTGCAATGCATTCGGAAAGCTAGTGCTTTGGAAGTCAAGTTTAACATGGGCACTTAAGTGAGTGAAAAAAAACTTGTATATTTCGAGTACAAAAATAATGAAAATATTATTACAGGTCCTTTTATTGTTGTACGATGCGGCCGTATGTAGACAACACAAAACTCCACCTCTGCAATACGTAGTCGTACCTATATCCACGCTACGTATAATTTTGGGAGAAAAACACGCCTAAAGACCCCCTGTTGTCGACAAAGCTTGGCGATTCTTAATGATAAGGACATGCTTCTGGCAAAATGAAGTACATTAATGACATTTACCATCTTCATTTTCTAATTTCTGGCCAAAATTAAAGTGGCATTACTCTAGATTTTCCGTGAGTTTTGGTATGAAAGACACATGGTGCATGCGCATAGTGCGTGCATTGAATTATGAAGTAATATCTACACAAATATATATATATATATATATATATATATATATATATATATATATATATATATATATAATATATATATATATGTGTGTGTGTGTGTGTGTGTTTGTGTGTGTGTGTGTGCAGAGACAGACAGACAGACAGACAGACAGACAGACAGACAGACAGACAGACAGAAAGAGACAGAGACACATGACATGAATGTATGTATTTACAAATGGTAATTTATGGCAGCATTTTATTTATGTTTATGTTGTCTTTTAACGTGATTGTTAACTTTAATACAAAGCAAAAAATAGCATCACGGATTTGCTGTGCTGTACTCTGTAACACTGGGACAAAGCCCGACCAACACCGACGCATACTATAGGGGACAGACACAGTGACACTAACACCTGCGGAACGTGTTTGAGTTACTTTAGTCTGACTCAGCCCTCAGCTCCTAGTTACATTGGCAGTTCGTTTATGAAAAGCGAGTCGCCGCGATAGACACTCTGTCGCAACTCGAGCGGGACGATAGAAAATGTCGAAATCAAATGAACGGAAACGGGAATTCTTACATCGGCGTGCGGAGCAATTGATTCCGGCATCCATTGACGGGGTTCCGCTGCTACGTCCGGCACGCAATGCACAGGCAGGAATGGGAACGCTTACAAAAATGCCTTGGTCGCATTCAACAGCTCACCAAACTAGCTATCTTTCTCTCTCTCTCTCTCTCTCTCCTCTCGTTTAAACTGGATAACGAGCAAGAGACAGAGCACCTGCAGTCAAAACCAATAATGGCATATATGGCGCGGAAAAATCTGCTTCAACAGACATTCACGTGTTTCCTTCGAATTTTTAAATTTCGAAAGTTTTCTCTGTTGATATTCAATAGACGTATTTCATATATATATATGTCTGTTGAAGCAGAAAAATCTGCTTCAACAGACATTCACGTGTTTCCTTCGAATTTTTAAATTTCGAAAGTTTTCTCTGTTGATATTCAATAGACGTATTTCATATATATATATATATATATATATATATATATATATATATAATATATATATATATATATATATATATATATACTGTATACAATGTCAACGTGTACATCTAGAGTAGATATTATATCGAGATAAAGTACACGTACACATTTACACAAACAACCACACATTATTACACACGTGTATGTTATAATATATATATATATATATATATATATATATATATATATATATATATATATATATATATATATATATATATATATACATAATGTGTGTATATATATGTTGGTATTCGTTCCTTTCAAATAGTATTTCATTTCAGTGTGGTTTAAACCATTGTAACTTAAACTTAATGCAATTTCATAGGAAACTTTATCTATTTTTCCTCTGTCTGTTGAGTCTTGCTCCGAGCCCGTATCCACTCTGATTCCACCAACCCTAAATTAAGCAATAGTTGCTAAGCAACAAGGTATGACCAAATCTTAATCTGTTCGCTTGTCTCTCGGTGAACATCTGTATGTAAGGGGGGAAACATTATGCACGGTGGATTGACAAATTGCCCTCTGTGAGAGTTGTAGAGTTGGTTTTGGGATGCGTACGTACGCCGATAAATTCGGCAATCATGGTGCAGCCCCTGCGGTACCGCCATTGCGGCAAAATATAGTGGCAGGAAAATGCCGAAATTGACCCTTTCATGGCGAGAATCTCTCTCCACAATTGCACAATTTATGCAGATAGTGCAATTTGCAAAATAAACGATGGTACAGTGTCTGGGAGCGTTGATGGCGATCGATTTAATACGGATGTCAAATCAAAACTGTATAAATCGGGCGGCTGACACAATTAAAAAGATGCACTTCAAGACAAATAAATGTTTCCCTGTCAAAGAACGCTACCCAGCCCGACACGTCACATGTAAGACATGTAGCTCTAGAAATAATTACGAAAGAAAGCACCCGGTTCAAGTCGGATAAGCCGGCCTTTCCGTGTTTGTTTTGCGAATGGCGACTGCCATCGTCCTGTCCCCAGAGAAAACAGTGAAAAATGCGAAAGGATTACTACGCCCTTTTTTTCTCTTTTTTTTCTTCAGATGTAATTATTAGTTTGTCAGTTGAAGCCTCACAGCAAAACAAACAAAAATTTTCCAGTGCGGCAGAATAATGGCAAGAGTCAAAAGTGCCATCCTAAAATTATTTACGTCTCAAGCTTACAGTTCAAGTCATTGTTGATGATTTTCTTGCGTGTTTTAAGTTGAATTGAGACGGTTAGAAAAAGGGATTAGATTAGGAGAACGATTCGTAATGGCGTCCTTTCCTTCGATGAACAAGGGAGATATCCCGGAGTTGTGAGACAGATATGTGACAAAACACATAGCAATTCGACTAACCGTGCTGCAGCAGGTCAAATATCCCGGATGTATCGCTCAGTGACCTTGCCCATAATCAGGAACCCGACTGAAGAAAATTAAGAACGGATCTGAACGTGACATATAATGACAGAGGGGATTTGACGGCAATTATTGAACTAACGTTTGGGGACACAGAAAGTTCAAAAAGTTAGGATAATGCTAAAAATTTACAGTCCACTCATAATCGCTGGGTTTAAATCAAACTCAAAGCTACTACACACCGAGTCTGATTTACACCACTCGTTGCAGATATAATTCGTTTATTTTATGAAATTTTCTTTAAAGTGTTTTGGTTTCATTCCGTACGGAACATTGCTCACCCAGTAGGCAATACGTCGACCTGCAAAGGGTAATTGCTTGGGAAAATGTCCAGAAGACACGAGGCGATATCCCACAAGGGTCAGCCTCTCAAATATGCCTGTCATCACGACGGTTGTCTAATGATTTCTTGTTTAAAATGTGAATGCAGCCATGGTACCGAGAGACGGGATCGTGTAATCCCAGCCCCATACTTAATCTGTGTTCCATAATTTTTGTCTCCGACATTACTGTCCTTTTTTTCCCGAATGTGACCGCTATGTGATGCCCTCGGTCGTAAATCATACAGATACACCCAAGCTGCGTACCACGTTGCACTTCAACGGTTGACGGGCAGTAATTTTCGGTGGTAGACATGAAACGCCGATACAAAATAAAAACCTCTGCCATTAAATGCCCAATAACGCTCCTCCCACTAGCCTTCGTGTTTGTACCGTTACATTTGTCGGTTCCCGGCACTGAAATTACAAACAAATGTAAGATAACTAGCACCGAGTTAGCACAACATGGTTTAAACCACTCCTTTGATTTCAGATTTCATCTGATTCAAACTGCTTTCAGAACCGTAACCGCCCCTCTAGCTTAACATTTCGCCAGAAAAATACGGTATACCCTGTATAGTATATCCCGTGTACTCTTATACCCCTCCCTCAGAAGTCTCTTATTTTGGTGATTATAATCGGGGAATTGAAAAAGGACGATAAAACTTCACTAATTAATTAGCTGGTGGAGACATCAATGATAAAAAAATAGCTACGCGATCAATGTTCAAATCATGGCTCTTGTCCGAATTTAAATGTCACCGACAATCGAATTATCCATTAGATGAAGCAACAATAATTACGATTTAGACTGGCAACACATGGTTGCAGGGCAACTGGCGTAATGAAGTGAAATTCAGGAGAAGCAATCTACTCACGACAAGTCTGCCTCGTCTGTGTACTCTAAAGCTGGGGTTACCGCAGAGCATGGCGGGAAACAGACCTATCTCTGTGTTTCAGTCTGCAGACCGAGTATTGGGGGGATTTTAAGCGGGAGTGTCGAGAGGTATTTAGGAAGCTCGTACAAGGCCACAACTGACAGAAAGGTGGGGGCTAATGAGAGTATCGCATCAGGGCTAAAGCTGAAAAAATCTGACCATTAATAGATGCTCAGACTGAAATCAAAACGGGGTATCATGGTTTTAAGGACGCGGGAAAACTGGCAAATATAATCGGGAAATCCAAAAGAGCTCTTTGGTGTTCGAGGACAAAACAGGGAAATATGGATAGGAAGCGGTGTGATTAAAGAAATGAAAGTTAATAGAGCCAACAGAGGAAATTTCAGATTGTGAATGTGAATAGGAAAAGAAGAAAAGAAAAGAAAGGGGAAGAGAAGAGGAGAGAGTACGTTTAATTGAAATTAGCGCGGAAATCAGTCTCACTGCGAAATTATACCTCGCTTTTCTACACATAATGCTATGAATAAATTGTAATTTCTCAGTAGAGACACCGAGCTGCAGCGCTGTCATACTAAAACTGACGTTAAAAACCACAATTTTTTAAAAAGACTGCATGACAACGAGAAGCGAACTCTGCAAACGTTCTCGTGTAAAACGAGCATGTGATTTTGTTCTGTTCTCGCCGTTTCTCGTATAACAGGTAGGGGACATCTGCATGTAAGGAAGAGGCTAGGAGAGACTTGGATTGACGACAATTGATACAGAGGTGACATCTTTCAAGACAGAGAAAAGGTCGAAGAAAATGAACTTAACCAGTCAGTTTGTCAGAACTCAGTTTAACCCTTTGGGCGCCAAATTCGATATTTGCCGCCCAAATAAAATATGCCAAAGTTAATATTTTCAGATTTTGGAAAGAATTGAAGCTAATGAAATGTGATGTCGTTTGGTCCAAAATTATTTACAAATTACAAAAATCATAAAAATTGGTAAAATGTTGCACCAAACTTTTGGCGGGAAAAAATAAGCACTCAAATGGTTAATGATCGAAGGAAATACTACCATAATCCTATATTACCGTATGCACAAAAGCATACCTTTGACTTCAATGCAACGCTGTCAAGTTCTACATGCTGTAAAGTTACAATATTGTCAATAAAGAAGATAACAGCAAACCGTAATGACGTCTTGAAGATTGAATATCTCAAAACAAACCGTCACTTTCACCAACAAAGCTTAGTATCGACAGCTTTACTTCGCCGTCTTTATCACTATCATCATCATCGTCGTCGTCATCATCATAATCATCATCATCATCATCATCATCATCATCATCATCACCACCACCATCATCACCATCATCATCATCATCATCATCGTCATCATCGTCATTGTCATCCTCATCGCCACAACCACTACCAGCTTCAATGTCATCCTTAACAGAATGTTCCCTAGTCGATTGTGTTCCCATCGCCTTTATAGTCGCAGTCGTCGGGATCACGATCAGTCGGAGAAACATACATGGCGGTAGAATATCTTCCGAGGAATGTGTTTGGAGAAAAACACTGATACGTGACTTCACACCAGCTCACAGCCTCTTAGCCAATTTTCACTGTCCCTCTCTCAGTACTTACTGACTGGCAAAATAAGAGCAAATTTCGATTTACACAGTATTAGAAAAAAAGCAAAACAAAAATTAATTCTATCATTAATAGTTTGGAAATGAGGAGAAGTATTCTCAATTTTCTTGTAAAAGTTCATTAAGACTTCAAAGCCGTAGCAGGAACAAAGAGTGATACTGTAAACTGATTTTAAGTATATCTCTACTGTGCATTTTCCTTCATGATGCCTTCCTGAAAATAAGTCGTATACGTTCACCTTCATTTTATTCTGTAAAATGTAAAGTGTATGCAACATAACAGCACTCTTTGCCAACTGATGTACAATATATGACAGCCTTCTGAAGCGTTGATTGGTCGTATAAAATCACGTGATGTCCGAAACTTGATGGCCTTGCAACTGGGGCGCTTGACATAGATAAGGCCATGTGTAGGTAAAAACTACTTTATGTACGGTGTTGTGGTTTCTGTTCGGCATCAAAGGAAGGAGTATGATACGTGACGAGACGAGCAAAGCAAGACATAAACTCACTCAGACTGCCATGAAGGTGTCAGTACATACGGAGGGCGATTTTCTTGGCTCGACGTAAAACGACAAGCTACTTCCCGGGGAAAACTCTCGACCAGGACAATTTGACAAAAATAACTCCGACGGTTGACGTAATTAGTAGGAGAAGTGACGGCGCGCCCTTTGAAGTATTCGATAGGCCTTCGCTTGCGGTGTTCAACGGTTATTTGAGTCTCGTTTCCTCCATCTCACAAGGCACTACACGTAACTGTCGCACGTAACCAAATATTTTAATCTAAGAGCTGTTTGCGGAAACAACACGGGATACGCTTTATACTCTGGTAAATATCTCACTCTAAATCCCAAGAAATGTCATCTCGCTAAACTGTCGACGACAACACGGAATACTGCACTCTCAGAAGCTAGGGAAAAATCCCACGCCGATCAGATGTACCGGGGATCTTTTTTTGTCTCTGGATTTTAAAAATACATTCCAGGTAAAGTCCGTGACAAACGCTTGGTAAGGACTAGCACTTTAAGGCAGCGCATCGCAAACAATCGCATAATCAGAGTGATGTTGAACATTTCCATGTTGACATTTTTTAATTCTTTGCTGTCAATTGCCGTTTTGAAACAAAATCCCTTGTTGTGATAAATTTGGCTCTCGCATGAATCCTTTACATGGCGATGCAGGTAATTTCATTGATGGGCGCTAGATTTTTGCCGGTCTCCAATCTGACTCGACCGTCGGCAGAATGTATTATTTTTCGGCAAGAAGCGGCTCTAACCACCTCAATTTGATGGTTTACCTTGGCCTTCAAACTTACGTTACTTTTACACTTGAAACTTGAAACAGATACATGATTTTATCATCTGTATTTTAAGAATCGAAAATCGAAGAGAACAAGGACGGAAATCTTAAATTTGTCTTGGAAGATGATGCCCTGAATAATTTCTTTTAAAATATTTTCTTGGGAATAGTTTCTTACCAGCTGTTAAGATGTAGTACGTGTATGATTCAATTCATAGGAAGTTTGATTTAAAAAAAAACATTAAACATCTTTCAATACATAAAATATAATCGGCAAATTGGTTGCCATGGTAAAGTAGATAATTTTTTTCCCTTCTAGTGCGACACTTAATACAGTTCATCTCTCAACTCTAAGCTCCACAGTGGAATTGCACCGTATCAGAAGTGTCTAAATTCTAGCCCCTGGTTTCAAAAACAGACGAACATAATACTAATCGGTTGATTATATCAGCGAGTTTAAAATGATTTCTTTCACCCTGAGAAGTGTTTCGGTTTCGCTTTCCCTGGGAAAAGTTGTGATTTCCAGTAAATTGAAACGCGACTTTGGAACTTTCAACAGTTTTCTCTCTAAGAGCTTTAAGTCCTTGTACCGTCGAAACTCATGCACACGTTTATGTTCGAAATCTGAAGACCGTGTTCACATTTTTTAGGAAACCGGATTGGTGATGAACGAATAAGATTTTAGGCAAATGTGAAAGTTAAAACCCTTTGTACAAAAAAATAACTAACGCCAGATGTTATATATATTTTTTTTCAGTTAAATAAAAAAACGACCAACATTGTAGGCCTAATAAAACTTTGCCGTTGTTTCTTGTTTTTACCGTGCTTGTGACTGTCGTTTCTTTCAAGTTCGTAGAATGTCGCTCTTTCTATTAATCAATCTTGTGGGTACATCTGTACATGCCAAGTGTATCTGTTATGTCTCTACTTGCTACGCAAAATATCTTTCTGTCCTCGATTTCTTGATCCATGTCTGTCTGCGCATCCATCCATCCGTCCGTTTCTTTCTAAACACGTTTTGTTTCTTTCTCTACAACGGTAAGATTTTATCTGTATTGGCATTTTAGACTGTTATCGGATAACATTCCGTTTCTAAGATGGGGACTGGTTTATCCACATCTAAAGAGTTGGACAAGATGATGCGTTGGGCGCGGCGAGAGTCTTGAGCGACGGTTTTGTTTGATTTGCGCGTAAGGTAGCTGTTAATTCAGTTTTCTCTGTTCGTTTCTCTGCCTGTCAGTCAGTCAGTCAGTCAGTCAGTCAGTCTGTCTATCTACCTGTCTGTCGGCCTGTCTTAATGCTCATCTCTCTGTCTGTCAGTATCACAGCAAAGTGTATGTGCAGCGAAGTATAACAACAATTGCGATTAAAACTTGCGACCGACGGCAAATAACGCCGCAAATCAACATAAATTTTTTTAGAAACTCCCAATTGCCGTTTTCCCCCATGATAGTGTCAGTTCTGACGAAGAAGAGAACGACTTTGGTGATGAGAAATTGTGAAACTCAGCTATCATAGTCTAGATAAGCAATTTGAAGAGCATTCTGTCGGGTGATGTATTCTTGTCTTGCCTTTGATTGAAGATCATAAAGTGTTGAATGGACGTTTTCATCCGCAGTGTATTTCACCTGGCGGTATTGTTTTTTGCTTGTAAAAATACTTTATTGTTGAAATTGCAGAACACTGTAAGACATTTACTCTGAACATTTTATATCAGAATTTAAAGAAGAACCTGTGGACACTGCATTGTGTGTACTTGCTTCTAAGGTCATCAAGCATGATGACAGAAAAACCTACATATGTGAAAATAAGACGGATATTGTTATTGAAGTCAACACAGGCTTTTATTTGACAATAAAAAGAGACAGACGAGGATATTCCCTTAAAATTTATCTCCATCTGGGAAAAACCTAACCTTGGTGATATTATAGCGGGTAATGTTGAATTTTGTGTCGGTGATTTGATGTCTCGTCATAAAATTTCACTGAAATTATCTGGAGAAAGCGAGACGGGACTCGGTCTCTCTCTTTCCCTTTTGTTTATGATTTTATCACGATCAACAACAGAATAATATGACTTCCCTGTGAATTTACTCGAATGCCGAGCCGAGAATATCAGAATTGTGAAACATTAAGGAAGCTGGAACGAATTACGACGTAATTTCCGTGAAGTCACTTGTAATGAGAGAAGTACTCTGCACTGTTACCTGGGTTCTTTAATTGAATTTGACTGAGTCAAGCTACATTTGGGACCTTACTCTGGATACCATCGGCGTCTTGCGCTGGTCTGTGATGTCATACTTGTGCGAACGACACCTTCCCGCTCAATTCCTAGAATACAACAGCCAACGTACGAAATGCAAAGTTTTTTGCATCTTGTGTTTGAGAATTGTAAACCGAAAAAAAAGTGTCGGTAGCTAAAGAACAAAATCACCAATCCATTGCGAGACTAGGTATTTTGCTGCCAGATCGGCTATCGCCAAAGATGATAACCAAAATCCATATATTTTGTTGTTGTTATTGTTGTTTTCTTTGGTTTTGAAAGTTATTATTGTTATTTTACTCTCTGTTTGTTGATCTCGTATTTGAAAAACATATATAACACAACTCAGCTTTCATTTACGATGTTTTATGAACCCTTAGTGACTGAGTGAGTCCTTGTTGTACTTTAAAAACATTTTGGCATGGTTTGTCGAAGACAGAAATCACTACATGAAAATAGGAAGATCATTCTTTCTTTTAAAAATTTGTGTTCCCAAAAAAGCATCGCCATGGAATATGCCTTCTCAAGACAACACTTAGAAAATGGATTGAAATTATTCCCAGTCTTGTGTTGTTTACTCGTTTGATACATGCGGTTTAACCGTTGGTCAGTGGTATCTGTAAAGTTTCCTTGAAATACAAAAACAAAGGTATGCACCTCGGCAAACATGCAGTCGTTAACTCAACAGTAGCGCTGGACAATTTTAAATTACCAACCCTAGTTTCAAAGGATACAGTTTTTTTAAACAAAACCCTGATCCCTCCGGACACCCGCAATAGTGAAAACCGTTTCTGTATTACTGAGCAAAATCTATTTTGTTCAAATCAAACGCCAATTTATCAAATCATTGAAACCAGAATCTGATAGCAAATCTCTATGGCGTACAGATACTCTTGCCACTTTTTTGAGAGTCTGTCAGTGAAATATTCGTTCTTCTTGCTATATTGCTTGACCAATGACATTGACATCGGTCGACAATGATTTTGACTGGACATGATTCCGAGTCAAAATTGGTTGTTATTCCTATATCATGGACGATGCGCGCCTCGAATTCATTGAAGCGTTCCGCGCGGAACTTGTATCGCAGATATATTTTACTCAATGTGCACAAACATGTACACATTCCCACATGCACAGTCCCTCCACCATCATGTATGGAGGGAGTGTGACATAAGTTAGGGTTGCAGACGCTCTCTGTGCCCACACACGTGCACACACATTGACTTACCTGGTTAACAATATTCAAGTACCCCGCTTGGAAGCTACCGAACACACCGCCTTCCTAATTGTAGAACACTGGAATTTTATCTTTGTTTTAGCACCTCATTTTATCTCAAAATATCCCCTTTTCAGGAACATGTTGTTCAACAAATAAATGAGAATACATCGTGTTGCTCACAACTCATCTCTTTTTTCACTCAGAGTGTGATGGTATTGAAAGATTATCCGTGTTTGATCGATCGTGATATCGTTGGCCATTGACCACGAGGAAACGGAGACATGATCTGGCTAACCACACTCGCACAGGAAAATTCCGAAAGAAGTTTATCCGAATAGTTTTGTAACCCACGCCGAGCGACGCTGCGCTTCTCAGAGTTTCCACTCTGCGCCAGATCTGCTTTCAGAATTTTAATATTTCACCGTCTTCATCATAAAGTAATCCGTGTACATTTAGCGTGACCCGACTTCCCATAATCTCGTTCCAAAATGCAAACGACTGATCAGATTTCATCGTTTCTCACTCATCTATCAAAATACCGATTTTACTTCTATTAGCCCTCTCAGCTTCACTTCCGGCGAGCACAAAAAAACCCCGCGAGATATACATCTCATGAAATTTATCACCGCATTGTAACGGCAGCACGGACGGTTGGCACAATCTACGCACTTCAAATTCAATTTCATTGATACGCCGTTGATGGAGCTTCAGGGCTCGCTACCCAGGACTCGATCTTTCCAATCGGAAAAATCATATTTCCTGCAGGAAAATTAATCAGTTCTAATTTGTCAAGACATTCGAATAAAAACACGAACAGAGAATCATGCAGTTTGAAGTGGTCGAAATACGCATGCGCTGTCTTCGCCTTCAGTACTATCTATTAAATACGGCAACGGAGCATGTGCTGCTGAAACTATGATTTTACACATTGTTTTACGTCTCCCTCAACAAAGAATATTGATGATGTATGCTTTCTTCCTCTCCTCCCTCTTCCACCAAAAAATCATACATTTTTACCCTTAACAAACACAATTTAGCAAAGTTTAGAGTAATTTTTTTTTCCATAGCGGAAGACAAACATTCAATTATTTGGCGTTTTCTAACAGGAAGTATCAGCCACTACAGACAGACCTTGATTTGAACATGTCATATTCCTAAATTCCACGACTTGTGCTTGGCACGTTTTAGCCGCATGGCATTACAGTTCACCGTCTCCCTTCGGGGAATAGTCAGCGAGAGGACACAGATACAGAGGAGAGGCTCAAAGTTTTCAAAGATAAAACCGTTTATTTCTCATACAAAGATGTTACATCCTGCCAGGTGTTGCCCCTTCTCTTTAATAAAGTATTTGTGTTCGTATAGACACCTCCTATATACAATCTGTACAGTGGTTCGCATTGCTGCAAGTTCTATAGTATGGTGGCGGGAAATATGATTACGAAATGCCAATGGTAGATCAAAGGTGAATTTTTTGTTTGACCGTCAGAACAGCATTTGAACTGTGAGATCTTTCTCTGCGTGCTTGATGAATGATCTTTTTCAGCCTCCTAGAATAGAGGAGGATTTTCCTCAATAAACTTCTAACTCTAAGCATACCAGTGAGTTGCTCGTAGCTCGAAAGCGATAGACAGCGTTCACCTCCCGTTCCGCTAATTTTCCGATAAGTTGCAGTACAACTTACAGTTGAGAATGATCACGGAAATGTACTCATTCTCGTTTTGCAAAATCTCAGAGGGACGGAGCTTGATATGGCATCGTCTTTACTTGTATTGGAAGGAACAAAGATGAGTCCAAAAAAGCCTATTTATCCCAGAATATTTCAATCCAATTGTCTTCTCTGCATTATGTGTCCACCCGTTTGTTTGTTTCCAATCCGCTTTTTTCGCTCCCCAAGGAACGCGCTTCTCGTCTTCTGTAAACTTTGATAATCCATTTATTTAAAAATAACTCTTCTGTTGATACAGATGATTGATACAGATGGTTGATATCTCCTTGAAATGAGCGGCTATGTTTTGTGGTTGAATATAAATTGTGTAAATTAAAACTGGACGTTGCACTTGACCTTCGGTGAGATGTGTTCATATTGAAGGAAGCCATAGAAAACAACTGCGCTTACAGCGACAATACTTTGATAAATTTTGCTCTAGAAATCAACTCCTCCGTAACTATAGTGAAGTACAAAAAATAGTCTTGCAAACACGCCTCTTTGCGTTTGATACAGTCAAATGAATTCTGACTGGGACTAAGCTTCAGTTGTAAACAACACAGACAAATAGAAACAGACTTGCAACGGGTATTGTTCAAGGCGTGAAGCGGTTACGTAAGTCATCCATGTTCGCCTCGCCTCAGGTAGCTCTCGCCTCGCTTTTCCGAAGAGTGCCGACCATGCACCCTTCGGTAGTTTCCGGATTTTCGCCAATTTTTAAGCGAAAGTATATTCGGCAAAGTTTGTGTTATTGTTGTCATGTGGTGCTGAGTGGAATCGGCATGCTGGCGAAAACGGGAAAGTTTTGAGCTTCGGGAAAGTGAGTTTTACCATTTTAAAAATTCCTCTCACATTTTTATGAATATATAATGAGTGTGTTTCAACCAAATTTGAAAATCTTCTATCGATACTGTCTGGTTTTACTCAATGGTTTACGGTCAGTCTTATTGTCTATTAAAAGTTGGTCATTGAAGGACGTGCTTATGAAACTTCGGGCGTGTTATGTTTTGATTGGCGTGAAGCAGTGTTTCTGCCCTGAGAGCTCACAAAGTAAGTATGGTTGCTACGCGACTGGCAGCACGATGCCATCTCGTCGTACTTTTTGCATAATCTCGTGCAATTATCAACCACGAACAAAGGTCTCAAAAAATTTAACACCTGTGAAGCTCATTTTAATATGAAAAGGCCATAGTCTACCGAGACGACCATGGAACAAAAGCCATGCCGCGTTGCTTCTATTTGTCTGTGTAAACAATAACATTGGCCGTAAAGCGCACGCACGCACACACACATACATACACAGACACAAACATACACAGACACACACAGCCACACACAGACACGCACAGATGGTATTCACAAATTAAATACAAGGTATTACGACATAATCATACGCAGGACAAGAAACTGCATTTTACAAATATGAAACTCAATGGAAGTCATATGTAATGTCAAAGCAAAATGGAGCTTTAGCTGTGGACATAGTTTCATAGGAACAATATGACGTCCCGGTGTAACCATTTCAGTTGTATGGCAAGTCAACTTGAAATTTTCAGGTTTTTTCTCGAATATCAGGCGTGCTATTTGTACCAAGGGTACAAAACAAACTCCTGTATGCGGGGAAAAGTCAAACAGGTAATACCTTATATTAAATCGTATTTTTCCCAACTGATTCTGTTCAAACTCCATTCTTCATCTCTGACATTTTATGTATTATATTTTCCGTCATGAGGTTGGTTATTTTCTTATTGTCCCGGTTAATGCCTGCCTTCCCATGGGACAGAGCAAAGATGTACAGAAGGAGAAGATACCTGCAAGGTCATAATGTCAGACTAGGTCGTTCATATTTTGCAGATAATCTGGCGGATGCCATGCGCGAATAATTCTAAAACATGCATTTTACCCCTTCATAATGCTGTATATGTTGTGCCGACAAATAACAAATTCGTCAAGTTAAACTGGAAGTGAACATATTTGTGATTATCCGACGAGTATATTGTCATATCAATAAAATAGGCGATATTCTTCTACGCGTCGACAAAAGGTACCAGGAGACCGACAACTTCTGTATGTAAAGAGAAGCTCCCACGTTTACATTTGCATGACAATATAGGAGAAACCCCGACTGGACATGTCTTCTCTGAAATTTGTGATACACAGCTTACCGAGAACGACTTCCGATTGCGTCATTTATCAGTGACGTCCACTCCAGTGATACTGTTCTCTAGTAACGATGCGTGGTCGCACGCCGCCTCGGATTACAAACTTTCGGCGCCAACGAAAAAAGGCATGGAGTTTTGGACTACGCAGGCGTGATGTGGGTCTGATGATGAGCAGATTTCAAAGGCGGCAGTGGAAAAAAATATATAAAACGATTACACAGATCTGTGCAAGGCAATACTTCTTAAAGAACCGAACGATAACTGTTTTCGAGCTACCCGCCAAATTTTGCCCGACTGAAGTGGTCGTCCCTGAATGTTTCAGTTTACGGGTATGATACAAGTGATCAGAAATAATTTTCTCAACCAATAAACATGCAGTGGCATTATTGTACGATACTAATTTCAAAATGAGCTTTTCTAAAATTTTCAAGTGTATTTTCTCACACGTCCATCTTCAAAGCTAAATGCATTGCATTGCATTACACGGAAGACTGTAGAAGTCAGGACATCAGAGTATGGTATGCTAATCAGAACAAAATAACCAAGCCATAATCTACATCATAGCCATAAGTTCCATATTGACAAACTCGATATGACAAACACAAACAGAACAGTACAGATAGACAACAAACGAGTACCGGTACACAAGGTATTTCCAGGAACATCGAAAGCAGTTTGTACGGTATGAAAAGCTGTAACTGATTTTTTTATGAGTATGGTTGATGCTAGAGTCGTGGGTGGGTTAATTCATGAGTATTCAGCCCAGTGGTTGTAAATGAGAACAAGTACATAGAACTATTTGGCAACATGTACGATCATGAAGGCGACAGGTAGCACCATTGACGCCGCACGCGTCGGTCTGCGTGGAAGAGGCTCTCATTAGACGGAGAGCATCCCTTTGCGGCGAATAATTAGAATCGTTTTGGTTCAAGAGAGTAAACTATCAAGCGTAACAACTTTCTTGTTTTTCTATTTGTACATGTATGATCCATATGCCGTATGATAGTATTAAAATTTAGCAACAAACAACCGAGCAAGATTATAGAATATATTCGCAGTGTGTAAATCAGTATTTAACAAACAAATAAAGCGCACAGTCACTCAAAAATGTTCCTTTGCAAGTTGATCATTTATTTCGCGATCATTCTACTTGCCAAATATTTCACCAAACCCTTCAAAATGACAAAGCCTGTAAAGTTTGTTAACTCGTCGGATGGCTTGGTGTTGAAGATGGGTTCATAATATCAAGATGTCGACGACGCGAAACTTCTAACACAGCCCTGTACGTGACTGAAAGAATCTTAGCGTAGCAGGACAACCAATTCACTGTGAACAACCACACTAGAATCATCACCTACTCAATTTACGAACAATTATGCAGACTTTATACGGAGAAACGTATGCCACTATTTGCTTGCAAAAAAAAGAGTTATTACGACGTTTAACTGATTTACTGCGATCAGGTATGAATGAGCATCAAGGAGAAGGGTACTTTCACCTGGTACTACAATTCTGAACTGAGTTGTTTTTTAAAGGCCGCAAAATCTTGTGATAGAGATCACCTGAATCAAAGCAGAATATTATTAAGCTATGCTCATAATAATACTCACTAGCTATGCATGGAGATATCATATCGTTCAAACCAAGAAAACATATCTCGTGTAAATTTGTAATTCACACTATCAAATAAATTGGACGCCGGACAATTTTTACATTGTCTGTAATTATGAAAATCAAACATTTTTATGCAAATTTTAGGGAAAAAAACACTTTTCCACGGTGCCGATGCATGTCAACGTCCATCGGAACTTTCGTTTCGGATCCCTTTTCTTAAACATTCCGAACAAGTACATCACGCGACACATGGTCTTAGTACGTTACGGGTTATTAATCGAACAAATCCGTCTAAATACCAAAGTATCGGCGGGCCAAATGATATACAGACAGCGCGGCGACAAAAATCCTCAGTTTTTCTGTAATACTTCCCGCGGCGCTCGGGATTGGAGAAGAACGCCGAAGGTACGCTTCGACATAGCCCACGATAACTGGAGAAACTCGCTGGCACACTTCGAATCTCATTAAAATGTACCTTGCTCGGGTTTGCAACCTTAATGTGCTGGGATGGGTTAGTCGAGAGAGGACTGAATTATTGACGACCACTCATATAAACACGATTGGAGACTATTTTGGGATAATCGCATAGTGATAAATGTTGAAAGGATAACTATTTGTTAGCTACTTCCTGGCTTTTTTTAATAATGTCTCCGATATTTGTAGGAGAACGGTACTCACACGCAAAGAGTGACATTTCTCCGTAACAAATGCTCTTAACGAATTCAAATACCAGACTTACCGCATGGAATTATCAAATTACGGTTAGTTTCTGACGACCATTCGACACCTGGTAAACTTTTTTAGCCCCCCCCCTACCCCCTACCCCCGCGCACAGAATGGTCGACGGTTGTATGCGCAGAATGGTGTTTTTTTTGGTCTTGTACGAGACTTGGGAGGGTGTTCGTGGAGATTGATATGTCATTGAACCTTCTTTGGCCCGATGTAAAAATTTTGCCTCGTGTCTCGTGTGTTAGAGAACTCGCGATTTCAGTCTTTGAGAATTCATCATTTTTCAAAATTTAACTTCTGAAAAAGCTTAAAAATTAAAAAAAAATAATGTCTATGTGAATTTGTGAATCTCTCAAATATTATTTTAAATACGGGAATATTTTGCTATATCAAATAAATCATAACCAACCTCATGGCGGAAAATATAATACATAAAATGTCAGAGATGAAGAGTGGAGTTTGAACAGAATCAGTTGGGAAAAATACGATTTAATATAAGGTATTGCCTGTTTGACTTTTCCCCCGCATACAGGAGTTTGTTTTGTACCCTTGGTACAAATAGCACACATGATATTCGAGAAAAACCTGAGAATTTCCAGTTGACTTGCCATACAACTGAAATTGTTACACCGAGACGTCTCATTGTTCCTATCAAACTATGTCCACAGCTAAAGCTCCATTTTGCTTTGACATTACATATGACTTCCATTGAGTTTCATATTTGTAAAATGGAATTTGTTTTAAATCTTGAATATGCGCTGTTGCGTCTCAGTTGTATATTAATATTACACTCTTCATATTTGCGATCGCCTTAAGGTATATTCACATCTGACCATGCACGTGATAATATCAGGCAGGTTCTCAGTGAGCTATTGGCAGCTGAATCCGCTTGATTCCGCCAGGTTGAGTTTTCTTTCACCAATTAAGATAAAATACTTTCATATTGTACGACGGTTAATTGCTGGCTCTTTAATTATATGAACTATTTTTTCCCGGAAAATATTCACGTTTTAAAGGGAAATAAATGATTTTTTGTGATATCTACATAAACGGCACGTGCAATGTCGTTGCATGACAGACTTGTATCAATGATTGAATTTTTTTCAACGTAGAAGTAGAAAAGTACACTTTGTGGCCAATCGGGTTCCATAAATTTTGTTTCAGACCCTACCGTCCATAATGATCATGAACTTATTGTACCAAATGACAAGCGTATAGAAGTTGACTTTTTTGGAGCTGTGACGTCAAAGACAAATTAAACAAGGAAGACTGACGGGTGGGGGAAGGTTATGATATATGCATTGAGTACACGGCATAAGCAGTAGACAATGAACAAGTCTGCATGATCTATTAGTATTTTTCCAATAAACCAATTGTGACGAGCGCTTGAATCAAGTCAAAAAATATCTCGAACTTAAAGCCCTCTTTGACATATTCTTTTCCAATATTGGATTCATCTACCTCCTGTATCAGTTTTTTTATAAAATTGATAATTTTTTCAATTACAAAACTTTTGATCCTATTTAATGAAGTTGTTTGTTGCCGACTACACCAAATGCAATATTTGCCAAGCTAGAGTAACGGTCTTCCCACATGATCTAATTTTATACATTTCTGAGATCATCGTAAAATAATGTGATGTAAGAGAATATTGAAATAAGCGATTAACCATAATATGAAAATCTGATTGGTGATCATTTGAAAGTTACAGACAACTTCGATTTGACGAGGGAACACGGAAACTGTCGCGTGGAACGGCCGTTTCTGTACGTTTTGCGAACGTTGAGTTTTTCAATGCCGTGGAAATAATCGTACTTCCATATTTTTTCGGCGGTTGATAAGTAAAGCGCCTTCTCGTCACTCAAGTACATCCTGAATGAATCATCTTCCCACATAATATTCCGTGTTTGCTGGTACCTCATCATATATTGTGGCAGTGACTTTGTGTTCGATGCCGTAAAAAGCTGTGGCGAAATTCTGTACTGGCTCATCAAATTAATAAAAAGAAGTAATTACTCTGTCTAACGCCTACGTTGTGTATCCGATAAAATTCTCGGAACGTTTTTTTTTTTTTTTCATTTCTCTCAGCCCTTGCCGAAATAGAAATATGCCCCATGTCGTCACCAGCTCAATGCATTTTTATTGGCGTTGTCACACGTATGACAACAAAGCCAGCACAGAGCTGTGTGGCCTTTCAAAGGTGTCTTGGGAGGCCCGACGTCAGCATCAGTGCGCCGTGACAGTCACGTCGGAATTTATGGCGTGCAAGGTAATCATCCTTCTATATTTCTTTAAATATTGAATCTTTGTGTGTTTGTTTTACGTGTCGTCCCACTGTTGAACTCTGACCGTACGCTATCACCTCCCTCCACGATATTAATCAACACATCATTAAAAAAGAGAAATACATTTCGCTCAAGTGCCAATAAAGACTTGTCAATATTTGCCCTATCAAGGTAGTACCTAGTATCACGTGATGAGAAGATACCCCCATGCGTGACCAATCCATCTCAAAGGTTGGAAACAGTTATATTTTTAAGAGGACAATGCGATTGACTTTTGATAATATTTTCATTCTTTTTGTTTCCTAAAACGAATGCATCTTTTTCTCATTCTTCTCTCTAAAATGCATTAAAAAACAAAGTGTGAACTTTGGCAATACACAGGATTGTCTGCAATATTCAGTGCTAATGTTTAAACAAGTGTTGTTTTGACAACCGAATTATGAGTCGACAATGACGTTAAAGCATTCACGTATACAGAGTGCGATGGTTAGTTGAACCCTGGGCTTTTTCAACATGATTTTCGGATGTAGGGAAGAACACTAATTCTAGTATTGAATATGTTCCAGCTCACATCGTGACTTCAAGCCGTAAAGCCGTGATCGGTTTGAGTACTCGTCGAGGGGTGTTCAGTCGGTCCACCCCCACCCCTCCCCCAAGGTCGACATCGTTACTTTCCTTTGCTTTGTTCTTTATTTTAAATATTCTTGCCATCAAGTGGTTTCAAAACTATGACACAAGGGTGAAATATCTGTGGTTAAATGAGAGTTCTGCTAACCCCCCTCTCTCTCTCTCTCTCTCTCTCTCTCTCTCTCTCTCTCCCTCTCTCTCTCTCTCTCTCTCTCTCTCTCTCTCTCTCTCTCTCTCTCTCTCTCTCTCTGTTGCATTTACGTTTCTCTCACCAAACATTTGCTTATCTGTTGTATTGGTATCTGTCAGAGGACCAAACAACAGCCACCAAACTTTGCTCCTGACATCTACAGCTAAACAAAATCGATATTATAGCACCATTTCCCACACCTTGGTTCTGAAGGACGTTTTCGTGGAATGGGAATATAGAAAGATGGCTTTCGTGGGTTTATTACAGTCGAAAAGTGGTTAGAGGTTACGGGATAAAAGCTGACGCTATCTTCTTTCGATCTCTCTCGGTGACAAAGTGTTTCCTTCTAAGTGGTGTTGTCGTAATTGAAAGCTTTCCGACGGAGGAGGTGACTGCCTTGAGGTATAGTAGTAGTAGTAGTAGTAGTCGTAGTAATTTATTACAGTGACTAGTGATAAACACCAAGCCACACCGGGCTTATTAGTCACTTTACATGTAAAATAAAGTTGAATACATGTGAGGAAAGCTGTTCCTAGAAAATCTAAATACAAACAGTTACATTTTCACAGTACAAATCAGGTAAGTCATTTGAAAACCAAGATCAACGGCTGAAAATTAACGTGTTATATATGTTAGCGATTGTCGTCTTTTGTAAGTTTTACAAATAAATTTGGTATAAATGCGCCTAATGCGCAACGTCAAGTTTCTATGATTTTATTTGTACCGATGAGTCCGACTGCTCGCAGGGCTTCAACAACAACTATACAGACAAAAACATTCTCATGCCAGGAATTGTTGAATTTTTCAAAAGTTATACCCTTCCCCTTTGTCGCCTTTTACTCAGTATCGAGGCTGGAGAAAATGTTCTATATGAAACGTACTACATAGTCTACAACTTTGACATGGCACGTCGACGTCAACGGTGCGCAGAAAACTACGAGCAGCTTCAGTAGAAGGCGGGAAAAGTTGTCGTTTGCTCTTTGCTCTGAATTTTGTTGTTCCGTAAATCCCATTATTGCAATGATGCTGAGCTGTTAATCACCAGCGAAATCTTTGGATCATATCGGTACTTTGCGACAAGATGACGGGATCTGACGTCATCAACCCCTAATTGTCTCTTTGCTTCATTTGGGATTTTGTCATTATGATTCTGATAAAGTGTTGGTTTAAGTGACAGCTTCCCATACTCAACTGTTTCCGGGTGTGTTGAGTTGTCGGAAACAGTCATCGTTTCTGGATGATAAAACTTCGCAAAATGGTAAAAAATATAGGACTTTAGCTTTTACTACATTGTACATTTGTCAAGTTATTTTCCCGCTATACTTGTCCATATTATTGTTTCAACAATTGGCGTGCCCAAGGACAAAAAGGACAAACAATTAAAGTTTTAAATGTACTACGTAACGAAGTAATATTTTAACGACTATTTTAATATTTTTATATTTTGATGTTGTCATTACAATTATCTTCCGCGTGACTGATAATTTCAATCAGAAGGTAAAGACAAAGATAACAATTGATTAAAAATCATCGACAAAATAGATAAAACAATACAATCAGATGAAACATACGTTGGACCCGTACTCCTCAAGATGTAGTTTTTCGACATTGCCTGACTTTTAGAGTTAATTAATAAACTTTTCCTCAGCGTCATTGGGAATTTCATAAGCTAAAAAACGGTCGGTTTATTTCGAGACCGTATGGCGCTTAGATCTTTAGCCAAGCATCTACTTCAAGAGCCCGGATGAGGACAACAGGACGACATGGACAAAGTTGCTTGTTCACTCAGTACGTGTTTGGCGGGGAAAAAATGCCCGCGTTCAGAAGTCAATCCAGGTAAGATAGTAGTCCTTGTAATTTGTCGAACGTGTGCATTGCCACTGTTAATCCAATACCAGCCTGTTGTTCGATCAAACATCTACAAACTTGACTTTTAAATTTGAATTCCTCTGAAAACAAATATATATATATATATATATATATATATATATATATATATATATATATATATATATATATATGTATGTATGTATATTTTTTTTCCAGAATAAAAACGTTGTACGCATGCACGTCTTAGCAGCTGTTTACATTTTTCACAACCAATCTTACACATTGTATGTATACTTTCTAAGACTGAACTACACTGGCTACTGATGGACGCTCAAAGTTCTCATTTCTGCAATGCATCATACTTTCTTCCGAGTCGCCCGCTAGATTTAATTTTTGCTAGATTACTAGATCGCAAGTAATTGCTGACGCTAATTTTCTCTCCGTATGTTTGGCCCTCTGGTCAATCCATTAACTGAGCATGCTCTTTGTCGCTTTTATTCCTTTTCCAAGCTTGGCAGTACGGTTCCTGATTACTCGTAAACGAAGACCTTTTTATCCATTTTCCGCTTTCTTCTCAATTTTTTTTTTTGTTAATTATGGCTATTTTTATCGTTATTTATCCGTTTCTTGTTTAGGAAACGCGCACTTTTTTCAAGAATGTGAGACTACCGAACCAGAAGACATTCGGTGAAAGATTAATAATTTCATGCTTTCTGGATCAAACGTTCGATTATTTCTGCCTTGACTGCTGCCACAGGCCAGCACTGATCTCGTATTAAGGGTCTCAGGTGCCCCACTGAGCTTACAGGTGTATGGATTATTCCTCGCCAAGGTCAGATGTCAAAGGTGAATGTCGATGTTGGTTTATGTTTACCTGTCATGTGGAACTGCTCACTGGGCCGTGTTCTTTCAGTTTTCTATCCTTTCGCTCACGAGCTGCCTGCACGCTATCAGGGACAGGCGGTCGCTCAAGCGAAACAAGACACACACACAGGGCCGACGTACATTTTGCCTTTTTTACGTCTTAATATCTTAAAGAAAGCATTATGCCGCTTTGATAACAAAGTGAAAAACGAATTCTGTGCGTCTTGCCGATAAATCCATGAGGCGAAAAGATATGGCCAATTATTTTAGCGATAAAAGGCAGAGGCCTTTGTCTATGATTAATGCAAGGGGATTTTTTATTTTTTTGTTGTCGCGAAGAATATTATCATACATGAACCGTGTGTTTACATAGTGTTAAAGAGAAGTATTCCGGTAGACCCATGCCAGTTTATTTGCTATCAATGACATGCGATGAAAATTTCATGTCGAAATTGAAAACATCATCGCGCGCACAAAGCGGGCGCCTTTTATTCCATTCACCAGTTCTTTATCAGCGCCTGTGAAGAGCCGTGTCGAAATTAATCAATTTTTTATCAGTCGTTCAATATGCATGCGTCGCAGAAGGAATGCACATAAAGGCAGCTCCAGTGGCCCGTCATACGCGCAGGAGTCGATAACCGCCTTCGATAAGGGCTCACAAATGACAGGGAAGTTAAGCGCGAAAAAAAACGAAAGGTCTCTTTGAGGGTGAAAGCAAAATAAATAGTGGCAATTAACAATGGCGCGACATTTCACATGCGTGCGGTTCAAAACTATAAATCAATCGATACATCACTAAATCGTTAAAATCTTACAATTTGCGTCTCATCGATTTCCAATTATTTTCAAACAACGCAATCACCATTCAAAAGTTTCTTTCATATTGCTGTATATTTGAAAGTATTCAGAGCCATGAAGCCAGGCCAGCAAGTTAAGCTACCTAACCAAGTCACGAGGTATTTCAGACCTATATGTAAGCTTATATATAGATTGTGCATGCGTAGAGTGTATTTATACCTCTTGTATTATTACACATAACCACAATTATTACACACATTACTTGTATGTATGTATGTATGTATGTATGTATGTATGTATGTATGTATGTATGTATGTATGTATGTATGTATATGCAGACCAAATATTCTTTATGATGTTTGTATGTGTACTGTTTATTTATTTGGTCCAAAAGGTCAATGTGCGTCGTATATGATTCTACGCAACGTATATGTATATCGATGCTGCTAGCGCGACACGATGGGTCGTGCAAATTTACATTGGTTCTTTGCCTTTATGAAAGACGGGATGAAATCGTAGAATATTAATGATGATTGTGATGAAAAATACAGCATTACAAATAATTCATCTGCTTACGCCTTTTAATCGTGTAGGTCAGAATAACTGTTAGGACAGCACGTTTTCGCTCTCATATTTTGTATTAGGGAGCGTGATTATATAGTGTTGATCAGAATCAACGACTTCGCCCGCGTGCGTGTCTTTGTGTCTGTGTTTCGACTCTTCTAGGTGCTGACGAAATTCGAACGACCCGCACTGTCAATATCCACACCTCAGAAAGTGGTGAAGTGTTGCCGAGAACAGCAGGTATGCGATGCCGGCAATTCTGGAGCCGTGAAAGTAAGCAACCTCGACAGTTACTCATCGCGCGTTTCCGATTGACTTCGCCGAAACCTCTCCGAGGTAGGGCTCTAGAGAGTTCCGCTACTACATACACGACTGCCTTTTGCACCAGCCACAAAAAAATATAAGCGGGCTGTAGTTATCCTTACCTAATATTTTCGAAACACATCAGGGATTTTCGACTATTCCCATCCAATTTCCTTCCTTTTTAAGAGCCTATCAAAAACAAAAGTGTGGGTAAAGAAATCAGGTTTTGAAATCCGCCTGGGTTGTCAGTAAATTTTTGATAATTCGAAAGTTGGAAACCACAGTCTCTTCAGAATCTCGTTCATCTGAATCGATCTTGGGTAATTTTGGAACATCTTGACAGCAAAATACACCTCAATAAAGAAAGTCAATCATTAGCTGATAAAATGCATAAAAAAGAGGATTTTTTCACAAGTGTAGATAATGCTTGCCATCTGCTATAAGAATATCGCTATGATACATTTTGAACGCATTAAGCGGTCGAAGGCAAAACGTCTTTTGCGTTGGCACTCCAACTGGAAAATCACCCTTTCATTTATTGATGCCTTTGCATTATTTATAAACAGAGTATTTCCCCATAGAAGCTGCAAAGAAGTGTGTATAATAGAAGATGAATTTTGCCAACGGTGCATCAAGGAGCTTTGTTAGCGTGCAGATTGAAGACCCGACGATTGTATTCATCAATTTCATTTAGGCCACTTGATAACGTTTTTCCGTCTCTTTTTTTTTCACAAAACATCATTTGTACTTTCTCCTACTTTTTCCTTTGTATGGTTTCCGATAGTCATTTAATTTGTAAAGTATTGTTGAAAACCTGACTCATAACGACAGCGAACAAGAATGTACTATTTTTGGCTTTTCCCCCCAATAATTACTAATTTTGGGACAGAAGAGGAGGAAATGGAAAAACGAGGTTCTGTGGACATTGGATTTCAACTAATTTCACAATTGTACCGGGTTAGGAACTCGTCCTGTGACCAACCATTTTCTTGTAGTAGTACATCGACCCTTCGAGCAGACCATTCTTTAAAAGTACTTTTGTCTATTTTTGGATATTGGAATATAGGAGATTTGAATTATCATGCGGTGTTTCGTAAAAATATCGTATCTTTTTTGTTCAAATATATAATTTCGACACATGGTCTAGCAACGGACTATGCACGTTTGCGCTCTGAATGTCAAATCTCACAGATATCGGCGAACTGAATTGTTTATTTACGCGGGAACGACGGGAATTCGTTCACCGGGTCTTACATATTTTATTCCTGTCAAATAATAATAAAAAAGAGGAGAAATCACGTCTGTAATGTTTATTTCATTTGTTATGGACTGTAATGGGGGTGCTCGAGTCGAAAGCATTCACAAAAGCGAGATAACTGCAGTGTTGAATCTTTTATGGCCTATCGTCTGAGAAATGTCTATTTACGGAACGTGGTGAGACTCCCTTGCTGAAAGTAGCCTCTTCTCACTCGACTCGCCGTCCGCACATCGTTCACTCAGGACGCAGGACGCGTATACTCGCTGTATTCTTGGTACACAGACGGAACCCGGGAAGGAAAAGGGGACACAGACGTTGAAGGAGGCACACACGGATGTACTGCATAGACGTGTACTTGGCGTGGGACTCTGGGCGGGAGAGAGAACGACGGAGTTCTCTTTTTTTTGCACTCAGCGTACACACCGAGAGAATCATCTATTTCTGAGGTAGGTATTCCGAAGGGCATAATGCGATCGAGCGAATTGACGCACCTGCTACCCGCTCGGCCAACACTACACCGGATGTTTATAACAGTCTCGTCACAGCACTACAGTGTACCAACACGCAAGCCAGAACACGGCTCGGTTAACTAAGTTAAGAAAATTTATATTTGAGTACAGAATGGATTTAATTCATGTCATTGCAACCTTAATTTTGATAGTTGCGTCACGTTCAGACTGGACTTCGCGGTTCCTTATGCCCTTAAATAGAAGTGTAACCAATTTCTTTTATATAATTTATTTTTCTACACTTTTCGTGATACATTCAAACGATGAATGTAGATACGCAAAAGTTTCCAACTTTTTTCAGATATTTCGTTTTATGAAAACGAAAAGTGAAAGTGTAATATCATACGAAATAACTGCGAAGAACAAAATGGAGCGAGTGAAGCTCGAACTTCTCAGAACAGAAACGACACTGATCTCACTCTAAAATGTTACACTTTGTGTCAAGGGGAAGTAAAATAATCTATTTTGAAAACCTCATTAGGGCCTACATGTTGTCTAGCTGACGTTGCATTTACACCACACAGATGTGTTGGTAATTTCCTCACAATGCAACATAATTCACCAAATATTGGGTCTCAAACTCCGTGCCTGTGAGCTGTTTTCAATTACGACCCAAACGATTCTGAAAGTCGCTAAAAAATACCGTATTTGCCTGGATGTTCTGTCGCCGGTGTAACGCTTTAATAAGTCACGGGGCAAGGCTGTTCTTTCCAGTCACCTTGTCTGTTTCTTTTACAGTTCCATCGACGAAACCGTTAGGCGAGGTTTTTAGTATCGCAGATCACCGGTGCACGGTCTTTGCTTGTAAAAGTGGCTCTCATGTATTTATTAGTCTTTTCTTTTCTACCCGCTCTACATGGAGTGATTCAAAACGTTGTTTGTGAGCTAAGCACGTAGGCCTTGTCTGCAGGTATTACACGAGAAGTCTTTCACTGCCCTGGCTGTATAGACTGCACTACTTTTAAGTTTTCAGCCCTTAGATTGGCAAATTAGGGCTAATTTGGCCAAATATGCCCACAATGATCCCGACAGTAACTCGGTAATCGACGAAGCCCGTCTGCTAAAAGGCATGTTGTTGCAAATGTCTCCCTGCGCGCCATCTCGTATTAGTCTCAACTCCGCCAACCCTATCACGTGAGCTGGGTACTCAAGACAAACAGACAAAAAAAAACCGCTTGACAATCCGAGCGAGAATATACACCCAATCGTGCAACTTATTTCAGCATTCCGTTTCACTTTCTAAAAAATTCACGACAGCAACAAAATAAAACTTGCCACTCTGCACACGCACGATTGACAAAGCACTAATCGGGTCTTTTTGAAAAGCAAATATATGCCTTATCTCTGTGAGTTCAAAAATAAATTTGCGCTTAACCCGTAGAGATGTTAAATAACATAATAGCGATAGGTCAGTTGATTAAGCTCACTTTTCCGATCGGAATCCAGTGTCATGAAATTTAATTTTCTATTCCAAATACCAACATCCGTTCACAGAAGAGCCCCGTGTTCCCCGAAGACACCGCGAATAATGAACCGCGCGACTTCATCATGGAGACACTTTTCACTTAACGACAATTACGATATTTACAGCCTAACAGTCGCCATATTTGCTTACGTGTTTGAGCTATTTTCCCCTTACGATGGTTAGGCGAATTATCTCTGTCTACTTATTTTTTTAAGACTTATAATAAAGACTGATCTATTAATCGTTTGTTTACGTTTGCTCGTTTGATTTTTGTTGGTTGGTTGGTTGGTTTCGGAGAACAAGACTGTGCGGTGTTACATTGGAAATTGAATGTCGATAAATCATGTGACGAAAATAAAATCACAAAAATGTTGTTCTAGCAACAACATTCTAGAAAGTTGGAATTCTTTTCCTCAATTATGTGTAAAATAATTGGTGTTTTCCTTATAATAATTTGGTCATCGTCGTCACAATTGAGTAAAGTTTGACCTTTGAACTCGCCATGTGTCCCTGTGGTTTTTTTATTTTCGTTTTTTTGTTTTCATTTAATTCTATAGACTTCTATAGAATTTCGACAAAAATTACATTTTGAAATCATCGTTGTTTTTTTGGCCGATGTGAGAACTTATTATCGTATCGTGTCGCAAATACTGAAGCAATCTTTTCTCACGCTAGGAACAAGTCACATTTTTAAAATTTTCATTTCTTTGTGTCTTGAAGCTGATTAAACGCTTGATAGTGCAAAACCAAGAAAGCGGGCGGTTGAAAAGTTACAAAATACTCATACTTTCAATGTTTGAAACTGCGAACATGCCCGATATCAATTCAAAAGAGCGCTGCAACCTGGAATTTATAACATGTGTACCAAGAAAATACAATGGTTCGGAGCTTGTTGAAAGGCAATCAGTATAAGTAATATAGATTTTCCCCAATTACCTACATCAAGGCTTTACCGTTTTCGTTTTTTGTAAAGAAATGTTGGTATCGATTTATAATTCATAGCCAATCGACGACAAGTGAATGACCTCTTGTATACACTGTCGAAGAAAGAAAGTAGAATCGAAAGGAAGTCACAATTGTTTTTTCTGTAATATCTACCGCTATATTAAGAGTGTAGGTTTTCTTGAATGGGGTCATCTATTTCCAAAGCTTTCACTAGGTCACGGGCCGTTGCCCGCCGAAGTTTTTTTTTTCACCAACTCCCTCCTCTCCCCAAGCCCACATTACCCTATTCGTATAACGTTGCGTACCATCACATGCTCGTGGGTCGAGTCGGAAACAGACATAAGAGTTGTCATGGCAACACGGGCGCGAAACAGGCGCGGACAGCAAAACAACGTCGATTAGCAACAGTATTATTGTACGCAAGCTTAAAATTCGGTATGTTTCCTCGTGCGCAGCAGAGCTCAATGAATTGTTTTGTCAAAGTCGGGTTGGGTATGTTCAATTTCCTGACGCGCACTTTAATGCTCTCAGCTCGATGGCAAGCATCATGACTGCTGATTTTTTTTTATTTATTACTCCTGTGACCTTGTCTATCTGTTAAAGCAGATCAAATCGCCCCAGTTTTCAAACACGGGGGAAAGATTTTAATCACACATAATACCTGTCAGCGCATCGTAAAAAATGTTTACATTCGAAATCGAATTCACTTTTATTTGACAATAAAAATATGCGCCACGCAAAGCCTCAAAAGGAAATAGAAAGTTGACAGACGCTGCGGGATAACAACTAGCAAACTGAAATTGACTCATCTTGGGAAAAAAACGCGGTAAAAATGGGGAGAAAATAAACGGAAACAGTAGATTTACAAGATTCTTCCATGCAGGCATCGAGTACAGCGTTTACAATTAACAAAGATTGGCGACAATGAACAACAAACAAACAAAGAAAAAAGAAACAAACAAACAAACATACAGAGGCAGGCAAAACTCAGCAAGTAAAACACACTAAGCTAAAAGGGCTTGCTTGTCGCGCCCAGAGACGGTGACGTAAAATGTTAACTTGAAAGTCTTCTCACACCTACGTCAAAGAAGGATACCTGAAATTATGAACTGTAAAATATTTTTTCCAGAGCGCAATAGAAGAGCTGCAGTCTTAGAACTTTACGATGCTTGGAAGAAGTCCGACGCACACAAAGTGTGGAATATGATGTAAGTGGTATATTTTGTATTGTCCCGGATGTAGTATCGATTGGTGTACAGTTTCTATATTTGAGATTGTAATCTTTGCAAGAATTGTATGAATGTATGTTCCATAGACGCTGTAAAACTTTTAGAACACTTCACCTGGCTTGAAAAGCACAACACACGAACAAAGTTGATATTCTTGAGAACGTGCGTGCACCTTACATATTCCTGGACGGAGGAATTGTTCGTCCTTCGTGGAGGGCTGTCTCGTCACGGGTGGAATAAATTTCATTAGGTTTCATTGCGTTTCATAATGTGCAAAAAGCTGTATCAGGGCCATTACAGCCGAGGTAAATACGTGCCCCGATAAGTGATCTAATATAGCGAGACTACCGTCAGCCGAGCCGAAGCAGGAAATTTCATTACGACCAACTAGCGTCATTTATGAGAAACAAACACGCTAAGACGGCTAGTGATTTTTAAAAGTATGTCAAATGATAACTTGCGTTGGCAGAAGAAACGATGTGTGTTTTTTTGTGCCGATTGATAAGATATTTCACGATTCATTTCGAATCCCAGTTTGCGCGATGATGGTGTTTGTTTTGCCAAAAAAAACCCACAAGTTGTTCTTTCTACAAATTTTAAAACGTCAATGATACGCAATATTCAGTATTGGGGGTTGCATTAAAATACTCTTAGATGTGCACCCATTTATCGAAGTTACGCAATATTCGGCCAAGTTTGCGACCGTTAGGCGTATAATCCCAGGGTACCGATGTGCGCAGATAGATTGAGTTGTATCTCCCTCTGACACAACATTGCACTTAGCGGGCATTGTAATGCAGTGGTTTGAGAACGTCCTCTCCCAAGACGAAACCCGGGGACAATATGCGTTTAGATTTTTCCGCACCGCTACGATAAGGAGCCCCGCATTTAATCCAGGCACGTGAGATGAAAACCGTAGTGGCGCTAATAGTTAAAAATCTGTCGACATTGTCCGAGTAGGCATTTAACAAGGCCGCCCTTTCCATCAACCTCCATTGTCCGGTCCTCGTTGTGCAAAATCCACTGCACACCGCGTATTATGAAGTCTTAGATCTTATCTACCTTGTTAGGAGCCGTCTCGTTTCTACACTTTACTCTTTTCATAGCTGTACGAAAGAGCAAAAAAGGTCGGAGTATAGATAAGGCAATTTGATATGTCTCACTTGGGAAAGCCGTGAAACAATTGTTCATCTCTGTACAGCCCTAAAAAGAAAAAAAAACATACAAAAATAACACTTTTATCTGCAGTGTATTTTATCCTACAATTGACAACCACGAAAATGAGTGATTCTAAACTCTGGGAGGAGTTCCATAAAGAGGGACAGACGGTTGCAGATTGCTGTCATCGCCAGTGAAAGCGAATGCGGCGTTCGCCGGGTCTGTCCGTTCATTCGGAGAGCAGAGAGGTCCCTACCCATGCAGTGTCCCCATCCATCGTCATTCCGATGTTAGAGCTTTTCCGCTTCCCGTCATATTTCACCGTGCGATCGGAAATTTCCTCGATTTATGGGCTTTCATCAAGGGCTAAGCGGACATCATTTACTCGTCTGAGACTAAGCGATTGACCTCGCCGAGTCTAAGTAAAATTGAACAAATTACACTGCGGAGAAATGGGAACACATCTAGAGTCATTAAGCACTCCACTATACAAGACTGAAACTTACATCACGTTGAACAGATAATGTATTAGTATGTTGAGACAATCAGTTATTTTCACCCACTCAGTGCAATGTAAACTCCCCCTCCCTTCCTCTTACTTTAAATTGCTGTGTTTTGATTTCACTTGTACCCTTAAATCCCCTCCGCAAAAACAGCACATAAATTTTTATCATTGCTGCACAATTACATTTCATTGACAACAGAAGTCGAACCATGTCGATTTCTATTACGGTTTTCTATGGGTTTTAATACAGGCTGATGTCGATTGTATTTCGGGTCGATTTCCTCGTATATTACCGACGAACAGGTAATGCACAGTTACAGTGGAGGCCGCTTTGAGCTCATCGTGCTTAATTTGGCAAACTCTGCTGCTCTATAAAGATTAAGGGTTTTACGACTCCCACGTGGTCTATGGCATGGATTCTTAACAGAAAAGTTATAGTGTTTGTGTTTGTGTTAAAAAGGCTAGAAACGCGATTACTTGTATCTCTCCCCTCTCTCTCTCTCTCTCTCTCTCTCTCTCTCTCTCTCTCTCTCTCTCTCTCTCTCTCTCTCTCAGGCCTTTTTTAATTGACAAAACTGCAGCCGAGGTGACCGTCAATGCATTTCGGGCGGTGGCCGAGTCGGAATCAGATGCAAGTGTTTGGGACTTTCTGACATTGCCTTGCTTTGCCACGGTGTACATCGATATCTTTCGTCACCGACGATCAATGTGAAGGGCATGGGAAGACGTGCGCGGAATACACACTTACAAGCGGGACGGACCCGACCGGCCCGTCCGCTCCGAGCCTCGTTTCACGGTACCATCGGACGGCAAGTCAGTCATCCACGGCGGCGAAGAATACAGAGAGGTGTAGAAAACCTCCGTTTGACGCTAGGAAACGACAGCCTGGAATACTATTGATCATTTCCACTTTTTTTAAATGACAAATATTGTCTTAACTTGCTGTGATGACTTTTGGATGCTAAGATTACTGGAGCGCTCAAGAACTATCGACAGCGACTATAATATGAAGATGATGATGATGATGATAGTAATGGTGATGATGATGGTGCTAAAAAGTGAGAAAAAAGACGGGAAGCAAATACCTCGGCCTGACTTTAAATTTCCTCAACCACAATATTTCAAGTTAAATCATATTGCGGCATTTTGTCAGAGATGCTTTTGGGTGTAACATCCCGTACAGAATAACAGAACTTAACATTTGCAGTGTTCTTCGAGTTTGCTTAGCAAAAGCAAAAGGAGTGGGAATTGAAAGGGTTGTCGAGACCTTGATATTTCGCCCCCGAACACCACATAATGAAATCAGGAACCACACACAAACCCCCCTTTTGTTGTTGTTGTTGTAGATTGAATCAGCGGGCTATTCCATCCACCTCTCTTTCAGTGAGCGTGTCAGTGTGTGCGTAGCAACAGAGGGGGCCTTCTGCAATTTGACGTTTCCATGGCAACACTGAATGCGACACAGAGGAGGCATGGTGGTACTCCATACGCGGGAGATCCTTATCTCAATTGTGCTAATTGCTGGGTATTCGTCGGGCATATGACAGCCAGTTACGGACCGTTCTACAATCAAAGGAGGACGTCTGCACCAAATATTCACACTTTGTGAACCAAATGTTGAAGTATTTAGCCTTTAATTTTTTTTACTTTTCGTTTTTATCTTTGCTCAGTATGCTTATCATTAGCCTTATTATATTGTGCCGTTAATACTTTTGTCTTTCGATTATATCCGATCCAAGCACAGGCTTTGAAAACATTGACTCATTTTTGCACACGGATGCTCCGATTTCAAGGGGGACATTCGAAATTGTCAGTGTGTTTTTTAATACGTTGCAACTTCTGAAATCTGTAGTCATAACTCCATTTACTTCGTTCAGCGTCGTGTATTAAAAAATGGTTAAATTCGCTAAATTAGTAAAGATATGTACAAACGGGAAGCTCAAGGCCCTTTAATAATTTGCTCCTCATTCTGAGTACGATTTCGTGCATACACAACTACACACATATTTGTCCGTTTGTGTACAAAGACTTATGTAGACTAGGACTTGCACGCACGTGTGTAAAACGATCGGTATAATGGACGGGTTGAGAGACACGCTGCCTGTTTCATAGTAACAGTCGCTCCGATAGATCGAACTCGGGTGATATCTGTCGGTAGACAGACAGAAGGTCGGACACGTGACAAGACAGGCGGATAAATAGATCGACAAGACAGGCAGAAAGACAGACATAAAAAGACAGACAGATAGATAGAGATGAAGATAGATTACTTGATTGATAGATAGATAGATAAATTGATTGATAGATAGATAGATAGATAGATAGATAGATAGATAGATAGATAGATAGATAGATAGATAATTAGATAGATAATTAGATAGATGTAGGTAGGTTAATAGTAAGTAGGTGGGATGGTGGATATATATATATATATATATATATATATATATATATATATATATATATATATATATATATATATATATATATATATTGGTTACTGGAGATATGATTTTACAATTTCATCTTTCATCTCTACAGCGTTGTTTCTTTACCCGCTTGACTCACTCGCTAGAAGATCAGACTGTTCTAGCCTCCTGACGACGCGGCTCACGAAACAACGTTGTAGAAATGAAATCGTTCAATCATTTCTCCAGCAAACCTGACATGTGTATTCCGCTCAGCTTTTGTAGTGAACACTTTGTATTAGACCAGTCGAACCGCATACTTCGTATATATATATATATATATATATATATATATATTATATATATATATATATATATATATATATATATATATATATATATATATATATAAATCAGTGTGTAGGAAAGAGGATAGGGATCGGTAGTTGTTTCTTCGTCTTTGACAATGGAGTTAAACGTGTACACCGCAATAAATCACTATGTATCGTCTCAGGAGAGAGCTATACTAGATCAATAATGGAAGGAATAAATTGCAAGGACTTTATTTGAGATAAGCTGTAGCGATACAGTATGGCTCCAAGAGCTTTTTTTTATACGAAGTCTGTTGATGGACCTTCAAAACAGTTTGTTGATTCTTGCTGCAGAAATACGAGTATCCCATCCTATTTTGTCCGTCGATTGACATGTTGATCCAGCAAATATTAGCGTTGTGGCGGACATTTTAACGGAAAATGCCAAATTACTCACACGCGCGCGTAACATATTTCACCCTTTTTGTGCAGCGGGTACAAACGAGCCAGTTCCTGTAATCTCCGTTTCGCAACCTATGATGTCGAGAAATTGCTATGGGTATCAGAAAAAAAAAGAAACAAAAAGTGGACCCAGTGGCGCTGAGACCGCACCTTGCATTACGGAAAGCGCGATCGACGAGAAATACGCGCGCTTTTTTTTTTTTAATTTTGATTTTCGGTGCATAGTGTGTGTGTGTGATGCCGTGATCAGCTACCAAGAAGAGTAGATGACAATACAAATTGACATTATCGACAGAAACGGGATTAAGCGCGGTTGCCGCGAAGGCGTCACTACAGTAAGCTAGCCAGCCGCATCCAAAACCTTACATTTTGCTATTAACATTTCGGATTTC